>NW_020864093.1:0-3071 GCF_003713205.1 Coffea eugenioides
GATGAAAAGAATGAATAGAAAGCTGGAAAATGAGAAACCCGAACCCTTCGGTTCCCATACTATCGCGAACCCGATTACCGAGGTCGGATCGGTTCTGGAAGGCCCTCGGATTCCGACAGACGCTCGGATCATGTCCCAACAGAAACATCAGGCCGAGCCCTCGGATCTATCTGGGTTGGATTTGGATGGCCGAGCTGCGATCAGTGGATCTCGCGGTCGGTATCTTGTCTGGGTTTTTTTCGGTGATCCGAGCTACGGGATCCCTATTTCTCTGCAACTTACTGGCAGAACCCTGGCAATTTTTTTTTGTTTTTGTTTATCTTTTTCTCCCTTTTCCAGCCAATTCCAAAACACACATTGGACAAACTTTTATCAATTCTAACCTCCCACGCACATGCAATATACCTTAAACACAATATCCATCCTCTCAAAACACAACAAACACATTTACATTGAAAATCGAGGGGTGAGGTTCTTTGATCATTTTTGCATTTTTACATCAAAATGGCATTTCTGAGCATTAAATACACATCAAATGAATCCATGAACCTTTATAACCATGATATCACCAAAACTCACTTGAAATGCACAATGTATGTATAGGCATAGAAATTTTAAACACTTAAAACACAATTTGGTAAGAAAACTCCCTGCCAACATGATCTTCAAGTGCACCTCCAAGATGGATGATAAAACTCCCGTATCTCCTATAAACAAGTGAAATACATCTAATTAATCAATTAACTTACACCAAAATGTAAGAAACACATAAAAACACACAAATACACTATTATTATTAGGTTGCCTCCCAACAAGCGCTTTTGTTTATAGTCGTTGGCTCGACTTTCCTATAACTTCTTTAATTCTCCATTGCATTTCCTAAGGAGTAATTTACTCCTTTAGGAACCTTTTCTCCGGCCAAATAGGGCTTCAATCTTTGCCCATTTACTTTAAATGGAGAACCATTTTCTCCTTTTATTTCCACTGCTCCATAAGGAAATACTTGAGTTACTTCAAATGGTCCCGACCACCTTGACTTCAATTTTCCTGGAAATAACCTCAGGCGTGAATTGAACAAGAGTACCTTTTGCCCTACCAGAAATTTTTTAGGAATAATATGCTTGTCATGCCAATATTTGATCTTTTCTTTATAAATTTTGGCATTTTCATATGCATGTAGTCGGTGTTCCTCCAATTCACTTAGCTCAAGTAATCGCTTTTCTCCTGCAAAATTACAATCCATGTTAATAGATTTAATTGCCCAATAAGCTTTGTGCTCAATCTCCACAGGTAGGTGACAAGCTTTCCCATAGACTAAACGATACGGTGACATCCCTAGGGGTGTCTTAAATGCCGTTCGGTAAGCCCATAGTGTATCATCTAGCTTTGTAGCCCAATTCTTGCGTGATTTATTTACAGTTTTCTCCAAAATGAGCTTTATCTCTCTATTAGCTAGCTCTGCTTGTCCATTGGCTTGAGGATGATATGGAAGTGATGTCTTGTGCCTACAACCATATTTAAACAATAAGGAATCCAATTGTCTGTTACAAAAATGTTTCCCTTCATCACTTACTATGGCCTTGGGTATACCAAATCTACTGAAAATATTCTTTTTAAGGAATCTAAGTACAATCTTAGAGTCATTAGTAGGTGAAGCGATTGCTTCAACCCATTTAGAAACATAATCCACTGCTACTAAGATGTACTTATTATTAAAAGAACTAGGAAATGGTCCCATAAAATCAATACCCCATACATCAAATAACTCAACTTCCAAGAACGTAGTCAGGGGCATTTCATTTTTTCGAGATATATTTCCAGTTCTTTGGCATGCATCACAATTTTTAACATATTCCCTAGCATCTCGGTACATAGTTGGCCAATAAAATCCTGATTGCCATACCTTTGCCACAGTCTTTGAAGTACTGAAATGACCACCTGTTTCAAGGTTATGACAATGATATAAAACATTATGTACCTCATCTTCAGGAATACATCTACGTATCATACCATCGGCACAATGTCTGTATAGCAATGGTTCCTCCCAAAAGTAACTTTTTACGTCATGTAAGAATTTTTTCTTTTGATGATAATTAAATCCCTTTTGAATCTCTCCACTGACCAAGTAGTTAGCAAAATCTGCATGCCATGGAGAATTTCTAAGTGCTAGGACAAACTCATCCGGAAAATTCTCTTGAATTGGAACCTGATCTTTGATTGGGATATATTCCAAACGTGATAAATGATCTGCAACTAGATTCTTCGATCCCTTTTTGTCTTTTATCTCCACATCAAATTCCTGCAATAAAAGAATCCACCGAATTAGTCTAGGTTTTGCATCCTTCTTATGCAGCAAATAAGAGCTGAATGGTCCGTTTATATAATGACTTTAGATCCTACTAAATAGGATCTAAATTTGTCCAAAGCAAATATCACTGCCAATAGCTCTTTTTCTGTCGTTGCATAATTGAGTTGAGCCTCATTTAGCAACTTGCTAGCATAGTAAATGACGTGCAATCGTCCTTCTTTCTTTTGTCCCAAAACTGCTCCAACTGCATAATCACTTGCATCACACATCAATTCAAATGGTATTGACCAATCGGGTGAAGTTATAATTGGGGCCGAAATCAATTCCTTCTTCAACCTTTCAAATGCAACCAAACAATTGTCATCAAATTGAAAAGGAGAATCTTTACATAATAATTCACATAATGGCTTTACTATTTTAGAAAAATCTTTAATAAAACGTCTATAAAAGCCAGCATGTCCTAAAAAACTCCTTATCCCCTTGACATTGCTTGGGGGTGGCAATTTTTCGATGACTTCTATTTTGGCTTGATCCACCTCAATTCCCTTGGAGGAAATCTTGTGTCCTAAGACAATTCCTTCTTTTACCATAAAATGACATTTCTCCCAATTCAGTACAAGATTTGTTTCCTCGCATCTCTGCAAAATTAATTCCAAATTATGAAGACACTGATCAAAAGATGAACCATACACAGAAAAATCATCCATAAATATCTCCATAATTTTCTCAATATAATCAGAAAAAATAGCCATCATGCATCGTT
>NW_020864094.1:0-78074 GCF_003713205.1 Coffea eugenioides
TCATTTTTCGGCAGGCTCGGGTTTTATCCCACTGACCGCTTTTTATTCTCAGCAGGCTCGGGTTTTATCCCACTGACCGCTTTCATTTTCGGCAGGCTCGGGTTTTATCCCACTGACCGCTTTTATTCTCGGCAGGCTCGGATTTTTATCCCACTGACCGCTTATATCACGTTGGAGCTGGGTTTTATCCCGCCAACCTCGGCAGAACTGGGTTCTATCCCGCTGACCGTTTACATCGTTACTGGAGCATGAGGTTAGTCCCGCCAGTGTGCATTTCATTTTCACCGCCACTGGAGCATGAGGTTAGTCCCGCCAGTGTGCATTTCGTTTTCACAGCCACTGGAGCGTGAGGTTAGTCCCGCCAGTGTGCATTTCTTTCACAACCGCTAGCCGTGGGTCAGTCCCACTAGCGTGCATTCCATGATTAGAGCTTATTCGGGTCAGTCCCATGATTAAAAGCTTATTCGGGTCAATCCCATGATTAAAATTTTATTCGGGTCAGTCCCATGAATTCAAGTTTCTTGTCTGGGTCAGTCCCATTTTAGAATTTTGTTAAAGAGGTCAGTCCTCATTTCAAAATAGCAATCGTTCGAATAAGTGGCAGCCGAATAACACAGGTAAGTATTTGGTGTCTACTTCTTTGTCTCAAGTTTTTCCAAAACTCAGACAAAGAGGGGCAAACTGTAGACACCAAATTTTTAGTGTTAGTTTTGTATTGTTTTCTTATATTTTCTTTAGTTTTATTTATTGTATTATTTTTTGAGTAATTTTAGCGTAGGAATTTATTGAAAAGAAAAAGAAAATCCTTCACAAAAATATATTTTATTCCTTTTTAAATGCAAGTTATTGTTTATCAATTGAAAAATAATGAAAATGGAAAATGGAAAAAGGAAAATGGAATTTGCACTTTGTTGTTTTTAGTTTATTTATTTTTATCCAATGTTAATTAAGTTATTATTGTTATTCATTTTTTTATTATAAATTTTGTTTAATTAATATTCCAAAAAAAAAAAATGTCGCGGCATGCACCCTGGAATTTTTTGCAGCGTGCAAAGGACAGCCACGGATGCCCTTTGGAAGGCTGGATGTGAAGGCAAGGGTAAGCCCTTTCATCCTCACCATTCGGGAGAGGGTTTATGGATTAGTGAGGTGATATAAAGGGAAAAAGAAAGAGCAGCAAAAGGGGGGCCGTAGGATGAAGGGTTGGAGAGAGGGGAGTTGCATTTGAGAGTAGCCGAAAGGAGAGCTAAGGGTGACGGGGGGGTTTTTTAGGTTGACGGCTGCAAATCTAAGAAAGGGAGAGCTAGCAAACAGGAGAGAAAAAAAATAGAAAGGGAGGCGGCGGATGAGAGAGAGGAAAGAAGAAACAAGGGGGGAGCGGCTGGGTTTTAGAAAAAGAAGGCAGCTTTGAGGAAGAGAAAACAGAAGAGAGGGAATCGGGGGAGATAGAAAAACAGCAAGGGTCTGGAAAAAGGGGTAAGAAACCAGAGAGAGTGACGGCTAAGAATCTGGTGAAAGATTGAGGGAAGGGGGAGTAGCGTAGAAAGGGTGAAGCTGTCGACCAAGAGGAAAAGAAACCTGCGCGCAAGGAAGAAAAGCTAGGAAAGCCATGAGCTTGGGAGGAGGTACCTGCGTCGTCATCATCGCTCTTTCCGTGGACGTTCTTTTAAGGTTGAAAGCTCT
Source organism: Coffea eugenioides (assembly GCF_003713205.1). NCBI lineage: Eukaryota > Viridiplantae > Streptophyta > Magnoliopsida > Gentianales > Rubiaceae > Coffea > Coffea eugenioides. The sequence continues at coordinate 1,684 of NW_020864094.1, forward strand.
TTTCTTTAGTCGTATGCTTGCATTTCTTTACTGTTTACTGGTTCTGTTCTTGCATCAATATGGCTGAAGGTTCTTGTTTGGGTATTGATAAATCTATAGTTTGGGAAATGAGTTGGTCGGTATCTCGCATGTTTTGCATCTTGGCCGAACAAAATTGCAGAAAGTTTGCAGCTTTGCTTGTTTTTGGTGCTTAGAATCTTTTAGCTTTGACTGGGTTTTGAGAGACAGAAACCCAGGTGTGGTATATCATGAACGTTCATCACAAGTCCCTTCCCTAGCATCTCTGCTGCATTTTTTATCTGTGTGAACCTATGAATCTGATGGAAATAAATTAATGCATAGCGTTTAGATAGGCTTCACTCTGCAGCAGTGTGGGAGTCTCTCTGGTTTGTTCAAAGCTCAAAGTCTTTTTCCCTTGGGTTGTTGATATTCTGATTGTTTGAAGTGTCTAACTCTTTTGTCAGAAGGTTTTAAGTCACGGTTGATTCAAAGGAGTTGTATAAATCTTTTACCACAAGTTCGCTCTCTTCTTTGCTGCATTTTTGTCCATTGGCTTTGTTCGAATCTTCAAGACAGTTCATGTTTGGGTGGTATTTGATGATAATGGGGGGTGAATTCCTTGCATTTGGTCTTTAGATGACATATTGGTGGAGCTTGTTTGAGTGTTTGCATGCAAATATATCTAAGCTGAAGTGAAAGAAGTAAAAGTTGCTGCATTTTTTTCTTACTGTTTCTTTCTGTGGCTGCTCTCTGAGTTTGCACTTTAGTTGCATGCTTAATTTTGTTTTGAAGGGAAGAAGTGGAAAGTTTAGTGCTGAGTTTGTGTCTTTGGGTTAAAAAAAAAACATTTGAATCATGCCCAAACACTTGCTGGAAAACGCATTTCAACTTGCCAAATCAGTTTCATATGTTTCCAGATCTTTCAACTTGCCGAATGCATTTCATTTTTTGCACTGGATCTTGCTAAGTTTTCTGTTTGTTTGGATGATGGTTTGCTGCCTAGTTTAAAGCCTTGTGTTTGGGTTTGAACTGGAGAAACAAGTTGTGTGTTTGGGTTCTGTTTAGTTGCTGATGGCTGAATAAGAAAAATTGCAGAAGCTTTTCTCACGTTATTTTGCTGTATTAGTTGCATGTTTCATTCGGCAACAGCTTACAAGTTGGTTTCATCGCCTTGTTTGTACATTTAAATCTTGTGTTTGATTTAGTTGATAATTGATAGTTAAAATCTTGGTTTGGTGAATTCGTTTGCATGATGAAATGGATGAAAGGTTGTAGCTGAAATTTGCAGAAACCAGCAATGAGAAAGAAAGCTTTGTGTGCATGCATGCATAATTTCTGAAAAAAAATTACACTTTGGCCCCCCAAGTCTCTTAGTTTTACTATGACCCAACCAATTAAATGTTTTCTTCAATTTGGTCCTTGGCTGTTTTAATTCTACAACTTCATTGCTTGTTTGTTTCAATTAATTACTATGCTTTGTTTAAATTGCATTTAGTTCGTGACTTTAGGGGCTTTATGATCAAGTGAGCTTTGTTTTGCACATTTCTTTTAATTTTTCCAAATAAATTGGTACCTTGACCATTTCTTTTATTTTGGAGGATAAATAAGTGATTTCACTCCATTTAAGGCATCGATTCAAGGGAGGTACACTCTACCCCTTATTTGCACTTTATTTGACCCTACGTGCTCCTACGTGTTATGTGAATATGCATGTCTACTTTATTTGATTTCCTTGTTTTTCCTTAATTCCTTTCATTCATTTCATTTACTTTTGCTTTTTATTTAAGTTATTCTTTATGGGGTGTGAGAACCCGTTTTGCCCTAATATTTTCCTAGGGTTTTTCCCCCCTTAAATTTCATGTTTTCTGCATTTTCTGGCCTAGGAATATTTTCTTGGTGGATTTCATGAGCAGTTATAGTTTTTTAGATGATTTTTCTAGTATTGGAGAGTTTTTAGAAAATTAAGACTAGATATTGGACGTGGGACCCACTAGTGCGAAAAGTTCGGCCAATACGGTTAAGTTTCGGATACTGTGGAAAATTTATCGGGTGTTAAGAGATAAGTAGTATGTGTGAAGTGATTGATGTGAGAGAGAAAAGAATGATAAGAATGCATTTAATGAGGTGACAAGTGTCACATAAGTATTGGTTTGACCTTAAGAAATACTATTCACATTTTTGACCTTTGACCCAACTTGGTTATATATCTTCAAAAATCACAAAAATGCACCATTTTTCACTCTTGATGGCCGAACCTCTCAAGCTCAAAGAAGGAAGGAAATTCTTCAACTTTTAGCTTCCATTTCACTCAATCTTCCACAACTAATCACCTAGAATAGATTCTACTCCATAAAATTCTTCCTTCTAGTGATAGTAAGTTGTTTGGTGAACTTTGTTTGAAGGACTAAGGTGCACAACATCTTCCTCTCTCTTGGTTCTTGGTAAGTGAAGCTTGAAACACCCTACTACACCTAATGATGCTTATGTTGTGCTTATTAGTGATAAGAGTGCTGAAATTTCTGGTTTTTATCTTGATTTGAAGAGTTTTGGTGAAGTTTTTATTTTATTGGGAATTTTTCTGGTTTAATATGAATGGGATGTTGTGGCCTTGTATGATGAATGGTAATGGCTGATAATGACTCTATGAGGTGTATTGGATAGGAAAATGTAACCAATCACCAAGTGACACGTGGCACTCCATTAATGCATTCCTATCCTTTCTTTTCTCTCTCACATCAATCATATCTCATTCTCTACTTATCTCTTAACACCCGCTAAAGTTCAACCAGTATCCAAAACTTAACCTAATTGGCCGAATGTTTCTGAACTTTACGCACTAGTGGGGCCCACGTCCATTATATATCCTTAATTTTTCAAAAACTACCCAATGCTAGAAAAATCATCTAAAAACTATAATTACCCATAAAATCCCCCAAGAAAATTTTCTAAGCCAGAAAATGCAGAAAACATGCAATTAAGGGGAAAGACCCTAGGAAACATATTAGGGGATTTACGGGTTCTCACACTCTCTCCCCCTTAGGAAATTTCGTCCTCGAAATTTTTTCTCACCTTCATTAGCACCAGGCGAGTCCGGAACTGGTCGGTTGTCTAACGCATATGCTTTTGCCGGTAGACTTGTTCGGTTCCCTTTTTCTTTCACCGGTTTTGATTTAGTTCCATCCAGTGACTGAGTACTACCCTCACGTGGATGTCTTCTCGGACAATTGCTCACTTGATGCTCACTGCTTCCACAGATCAAACATTTCTGCCCTTTTCGCCAACAAGCATCTTCGGTATGGTTGGCCTTTCCACAATAGCCACAAGTCAAGTGAGAAGCCATCTTTTGGCTTCCTTGAAAAATCTCTGCAGGTCCGATGTGGCTTCCTTTAGTAGACCTTTCATTTAACGCCCCTATTGTCCATGGCGGATAGGATAACTGGCTCATCTTTTGCACTTTAGAAGGCGTCATCATTTCACTAAACTCTTCCAATCCACTGCCCGATGCACCTCTTTTTCGAGTTTGGGAGGCCTTTACTTGTGCCTTGGCACTCTCGATTCGTTGAGCCTTCTCAAGGGCCTCCGTAAAAGTATTCACTTGCGCTGCTGCCAACGCCTCTTGGATGTCCAAATTCAGTCCCTGTATAAACCGTCTTACTCTTCGTCGTTCAGTGGCTACCAGTTAAGAAGCAAACTTGGATAACCTAGTAAATTTTGTCTCATATTCGGCCACACTTAATGTTCCCTGGCGAAGCCCAATAAACTCCTCCTCCCTCCTTTCTTGGACTAAAGGTGGAAGATACTTCTCATTAAATTCTCTGGTAAAGTTCGCCCAGGTCCAAATAGTCTGCTCTTTTTCCCATTTTGCTCGAATTACATTCCACCATGCTCGGGCCGGTCCCTCAAATTGAAACACTGCGAAGTTCACTTGCCTTTGTTCGGTGTAGTTTAAGGCTGTGAATATATTCACCATGGTCTCTACCCATTGCTCAGCAATGTCCGGATCAGGCCCTCCAAGGAATTTCGGAGGATTAAACTTTTGAAACCTCTCTAGAGCCCGATCTTCGCCTATTTCAGGGTTCTGGGTTTGATTTACAGGCATTGGGCCTTGTTGGTCCACCAACCTTGTCAAAATGTTTGCCATTTGTTGAATTGCCGTCGCCATTTGATCTCTCGGTCCTCTTGTTCAACTCCCTAGGTTCTGGTTCCGTGCGGCTCCACGACCTCGACCACGTCCCTGACTACGTCTCCCGTCCATATTTTTCCTTCCCGCTCTTTTTTTTCAAAAGTAGTTTAATGAATACATGCAATAAGGTGACTCAAAAGTAACCAAAATTGAGGCACCAAGTACACAAGTAAACATATATGCACATAGCACTCCACATATCAAGAAAATAGGTGATCAATTACACAAGTACGTATCAAGTCAGGCATATATTCATATACTCAAATACACCAATGAACGTCATGTAATAAGAATATATAAGCGAATCAAACGAGGAGATGATGTGTCGTCCCAGTCTTAGCTAAGGTAACCCCATCCGGTCCCTCACGTCACTTACCATTCACACCAGATATCCCTTAACCTCTTGTACTCATTCCAGTCGAACAAAGCCTGTTCATGTTCCCACAATACAAGTCTCAAATACTTAGCACTACCTCAACTCTGGAGTACTCGGGTACGAGAATCCGAAATAAGATAATTCACCTCTCGAGCTGGCCAGTCCCAAGAGTAAACCATCTACAATCGGAATTCCTCCCAGACGTACCTATCTATGGTCCTCAGATTCCACAGGAAAATTACCTATTCACCACTCAATCCAGGCTCACTCCGCGCAGGGACCACGCGAAGCAGGCTCTGATACCAACTGTAACGGCCCCACCTCCCCCTAAGGCGAACCAGAGGGTTCGGCGGGCCGCCTGCCCAGCTCTCGCCGGGACTCAGTCAGTCACGATAAGAAAAGACAATAAAACCCACAAAACAATCGAAATAACAAAATTCCAAACTTAAACGTAAACTTATATACATATCCATCCCAAAAGCAATACGACTTATGTACAACGGTTCTCCATTCTCCATACAACCAGCCCACCAAATATTGGGGCGAGAACCATAACAAAAGAATCAAAAGTACTAGAACGGCTAGTCTATTCGTAGCTTCCGACCTTGCACGTCTTCCCCTGCTAAGGAAAACAAAAAGTAAAGGAATGAGCTGGAAAGCTCAGTGAGGTTCCGCACACATAGGCAATAAGAGAAGCAATGCATTCAGTACATATAAACAATAATTCAAGTTACAAGTACAAATAAAGAGATAAACACATTCATGAAAAGGATACGGGCTCACAAGGAGCCATTCGTTCATTCGTTCATTCATTCATTCTCCTTTCATTCCCCTACCTTCAATCATTTTACAAATGCATTTTTGTATAAGTAAAACCCCTCATTCATTCATCCGTTCATTCATTTCATTCACCCCGTCCCTGGCTTTTGGCCAGGCTCCACCAACCTACAAGGTAATACTCGAGTATACCGAAACGTTCACCCAAGTCCCTAATCGCCCGACCGAGTCCGCTTCTAGCTCGAGACGACCGGTAACAAGGGGCAATGGCCAGTTCAGCCCAAAAGGCTTACATTCATGCACAATTAACATTTCAATCGCTCAGTCATTAAAATTTCACAATCATTTAGGCTAAGTGCGATAAAGTACACACTCGCCTCGAAAACTCGTTTAGCAATCATTGAAAGCATTTAACATGTTATCAATCATTCAAACAAGCCATATAATCATGAAACGTAACAAGCAAGGAACACTCACCTAATTATGCAAAATAACGTGCAAAATATTCTTCCAGATATTACCCTCGGTCACCGAGAAAACCTAAGATTTAACGAGAAAGAATATTACAAGGCATATAGCAAAACAAGTAAGTGAAATCAAGGAATTCGGCTAATTACGAGTAAAGCGAGTAAAACGAATAAAGGTGACTTTAAAGTGAAAGGAGTCCATTAGGGCCAGTGGATGAAATAACTAGGGTTGATACATTAAGTACATTAAGTACAAAACTAACTCCAAAAGGTTATTAAGTTTCCGACAGAAAATACCTAACTTAAAACAATTGATAATCCAACTTGATAGACTAAGAAATATCGTTTTCGAATGGTAAAATGGTCACATTAGTTGTCTTGCGGAAATATACAAATTTAACTAGAACTTAGCCCTCGAATCCTTATTTGAAAGACCCAAATGAAATTCTCAAGGAAATACACCCAATGTGATACAAAATACATTTCAACACCACTTTAACTCATTCAATTTCCAAGAAAATAAATGGACGGCATAACAACAAACCAGAACATGTAACTATAGCAAACCAGAAAATTAGGAAATGTAACTATATGAGCCCTAACAACAAAAACAGTTTTGGCCCCCTTATACGGTAATGGCACAAAATGCGCTACGCTTATCGGATGAGGGTGTAAGACCCACCATATCGAAGCTAAAAGACAGGGCTACAACAATGTATAAGGCCACTCAGTCCAAATCCTAGTACAACTAGGTCAAACATGCAGAATACCAAACCAGAACCGTAATTGCAGGTTCCCAAATCACACAATGCTGTAATTCGTCTAACTCAGTCTATACAGGTCCAAATGCATTGATTCCAAAGGCATACGGTAGCTAAGACATCAAGCTACATTTCATCAGAAGATACCAACATCAAAATCCAAAACAATTCCAGTCAAAACAGACGATTACAATCGCAGTTCGCACATTCTGATCACCCAGAACAGCAACAGTAAAATCGACATATCTCACTCTACACTAATCCAAATGACCTGAAATTTTTCAGGCACTTCAAAATCATCAATACCTACAACTTTCATGTTTTGAGCAAAGTCCAATTCGGCCTATAACCCTATGATCCAAAATCGGACAGAATTAGGGGTTATCAACCCTAACTTTTCTCATTTCAAACCAAACCCAAAATTGATTGCAATTATCAATAATTCACACCTACTAGAGTCATTATAAGCCATTGCCAATCATCAAAAATAGCCACAACATCCCATTCATATAAAACCAGAAAATTCCTCAATAAAATAAAAACTTCACCAAATCACACTTCAAATCAAGAAATAAATCACACATTCCATCACTCAAGTCACCATTAGGCACAAAATAAGCATCATTAGCTATAAGAGGATGTTCAATCATCACTTACCTAGTAAACAAGAGAAGAGGAGTTGTAGACCACCTTAGCTCTTCCAAAAACTTCACCAAACTCACCACTAACACTAAATGGAAAGATTGTATGGAGTGGAAACTAGTTTGTGTGATTGATTTGGATGATTTGAGCTAGTGGAAAGCTTGAAGATTGAAGTAGTTTTCTTCCTTCTTGGCAAGAGAGAGGGCCGGCCACAAGGTGAAAGAAAATGGTGATTTTTTTGTGAAATTTTTAGATATTTAACCAATTTTGGTCAAAAGTCAAAAAAATGAATAGTGTTCTTAAGTCAAAACCAATCACCAAGTGACACGTGGCACTCCATTAATGCATTCCTATCCTTTCTTTTCTCTCTCACATCAATCATATCTCATTCTCTACTTATCTCTTAACACCCGCTAAAGTTCAACCAGTATCCAAAACTTAACCTAATTGGCCGAATGTTTCTGAACTTTACGCACTAGTGGGGCCCACGTCCATTATATATCCTTAATTTTTCAAAAAACTACCCAATGCTAGAAAAATCATCTAAAAACTATAATTACCCATAAAATCCCCCAAGAAAATTTTCTAAGCCAGAAAATGCAGAAAACATGCAATTAAGGGGAAAGACCCTAGGAAACATATTAGGGGATTTACGGGTTCTCACAATCTTGGCCGAACAAAATTGCAGAAAGTTTGCAGCTTTGCTTGTTTTTGGTGCTTAGAATCTTTTAGCTTTGACTGGGTTTTGAGAGACAGAAACCCAGGTGTGGTATATCATGAACGTTCATCACAAGTCCCTTCCCTAGCATCTCTGCTGCATTTTTTATCTGTGTGAACCTATGAATCTGATGGAAATAAATTAATGCATAGCGTTTAGATAGGCTTCACTCTGCAGCAGTGTGGGAGTCTCTCTGGTTTGTTCAAAGCTCAAAGTCTTTTTCCCTTGGGTTGTTGATATTCTGATTGTTTGAAGTGTCTAACTCTTTTGTCAGAAGGTTTTAAGTCACGGTTGATTCAAAGGAGTTGTATAAATCTTTTACCACAAGTTCGCTCTCTTCTTTGCTGCATTTTTGTCCATTGGCTTTGTTCGAATCTTCAAGACAGTTCATGTTTGGGTGGTATTTGATGATAATGGGGGGTGAATTCCTTGCATTTGGTCTTTAGATGACATATTGGTGGAGCTTGTTTGAGTGTTTGCATGCAAATATATCTAAGCTGAAGTGAAAGAAGTAAAAGTTGCTGCATTTTTTTCTTACTGTTTCTTTCCGTGGCTGCTCTCTGAGTTTGCACTTTAGTTGCATGCTTAATTTTGTTTTGAAGGGAAGAAGTGGAAAGTTTAGTGCTGAGTTTGTGTCTTTGGGTTAAAAAAAAACATTTGAATCATGCCCAAACACTTGCTGGAAAACGCATTTCAACTTGCCAAATCAGTTTCATATGTTTCCAGATCTTTCAACTTGCCGAATGCATTTCATTTTTTGCACTGGATCTTGCTAAGTTTTCTGTTTGTTTGGATGATGGTTTGCTGCCTAGTTTAAAGCCTTGTGTTTGGGTTTGAACTGGAGAAACAAGTTGTGTGTTTGGGTTCTGTTTAGTTGCTGATGGCTGAATAAGAAAAATTGCAGAAGCTTTTCTCACGTTATTTTGCTGTATTAGTTGCATGTTTCATTCGGCAACAGCTTACAAGTTGGTTTCATCGCCTTGTTTGTACATTTAAATCTTGTGTTTGATTTAGTTGATAATTGATAGTTAAAATCTTGGTTTGGTGAATTCGTTTGCATGATGAAATGGATGAAAGGTTGTAGCTGAAATTTGCAGAAACCAGCAATGAGAAAGAAAGCTTTGTGTGCATGCATGCATAATTTCTGAAAAAAAATTACACTTTGGCCCCCCAAGTCTCTTAGTTTTACTATGACCCAACCAATTAAATGTTTTCTTCAATTTGGTCCTTGGCTGTTTTAATTCTACAACTTCATTGCTTGTTTGTTTCAATTAATTACTATGCTTTGTTTAAATTGCATTTAGTTCGTGACTTTAGGGGCTTTATGATCAAGTGAGCTTTGTTTTGCACATTTCTTTTAATTTTTTCAAATAAATTGGTACCTTGACCATTTCTTTTATTTTGGAGGATAAATAAGTGATTTCACTCCATTTAAGGCATCGATTCAAGGGAGGTACACTCTACCCCTTATTTGCACTTTATTTGACCCTACGTGCTCCTACGTGTTATGTGAATATGCATGTCTACTTTATTTGATTTCCTTGTTTTTCCTTAATTCCTTTCATTCATTTCATTTACTTTTGCTTTTTATTTAAGTTATTCTTTATGGGGTATGTGTACACCTCTTGGCTTGTAATAGATAGGGCTTGGAGAGCATTTTGGTCTATTTTCCCCCTTCCCCTTTTGATTGATTGTTTGCTTTTGTTGCAACATGTTAATTTGCTTTATTAGGCTCTTGCATTTAGTCGAGCATGCTAAGTGTTATGTGCTACGTGTTTATAAGTGATTTGCATGTCTACTCGCTTTTTATAGTCATGAATGAATGTGATGGATGAATGGACGTCACCACACTAGTCCAATGCTAGTTGTGGCCCCCTTCCCCGTCACCACTCTAGTCCAACGCTAGTTGTGGTTCATTGTCACGTTTTCCACTAGTCCAACGCTAGTAGGAAATTCATAGAAAGGGCTAGTCCAACGCTAGACCCAAATAGGCCGCCCTCCTCATTCGTGCATATTTGCGTGTTCACTACATGTCATGCATTTTTCTTAGTTTTATCATTTGGCATGCTCCTCGAACCCCTTCTCCCCTTCATTCTAGGTTTTTGCATCTCATGCTAGTTATAGGGTACATTTGCTTGAGAGTCCCCCTTCGACAAGGGAAACGAGCGAGTGTGGCTCCACAAACAGCCTTAGCACGCTAGTTCCCCCCTTCTAATCAAAGGGAAGATTAAAGTCACAAAGTTAGGACTCCCCGTTCCCGTCTTGATGCATTCCTATAGGATTCATGCATTTTACTCATTCGCTATCACATACACTTCTACTTTATATTCTAACCCTATTTCCACAGTCTCACTTCACACTACTTTAATTTTGCACGTTTTTACTCAACTACTTACACTTTATAATATCACTTGCACACATGCACTTTATGTTATCTCACATACGTTTCACATTATTACTTTACTCACCTTATCTTATACATCCATTTGCACACTTCCACTTACACACTCTTGTTTTTATCACTTTTCTCACTTCACACAAACTCACATTTTCACATGGCATGCATTCCACTCATTTTTACGTCATTTAGGGTTATGTGTGACCTCTCCAAAGGATCATTATTGGGCTTCACAATTAATGTGATTGGCACCACTCAACCTTTGAAGAGAAATTTCCCCCATGTCCCCCTAGGTCTAGGTTTTTGCATTCATATAGTCATATCCAACACGCGATACATACCTTGGGTAGAAAAATTAGGAAAGGTAGGGCAAAATCACGCAACTAGCCTTGGCTAGGTCGAAGGGGTGCCTTAGATTTTTATCCTTGCCTTCCCCTTCGTCAAATGTGACTCCCGAACCTTTTTCGTTGGTTTACGTGGACTAGGAGTCGTTTAAAAGGGGTTTCTTTCTATCTTTCCTTTAGAAAATTTCTTTTGGGGTGACTTGGTACACCCTAACCCTATACCAAGTGGCGACTCCATTTTTCTTTAAAAACCCCTTTTGAACTTCGTTTGGCCAAATCGTCGCATTTTTAAGTCCCATGGCCTTTTATTTTCATTTACACATGTTCACATATTCCACACTACTTTCACACTTTCAAAAAGTGGGGCGCGACAAAGTGTAGTGTCAATAGTGCCAAAACCGTAAAATGATGTCAAAAACTGTTTTTTTTTTGTTAGAGTTAATTCCATTTCTGGATTTTCCTGGTTTACTCTAGTGCTTATACATTCTTATGGAGCCCTATTTTGGTGGTATTTGGAATTGGTTTATGACTTGTAATCGAGTCTTATTGTGCTTATTTGAATATCTTAGGGCTTGACTTTCATTTCCGGACTTTTCCCTAGCTTGAATTGTACTTGTACTACTTGGAGCTTACTGAACGGCTATTGAATGAACTTATTTTGTGTGTGACTTTGGGATTGGCTGAGGAAAATAATGAAGCCATGACGGCTGGAAAAGTAAACAAATTTAGGGGAAATGCTGCCCAATTTTCTAGGCCGCTTAGTCTCTTTAGGTTTGAGTTGCCTTTTGAAAGTCATATTTTATTGAGAGTTGTGCCATTACCGCATTATGACGTCAAAACCGGTTTTCTTATCAAGGCCAACATTAAAGCCTTTCTTAATTTCTGGTTTGCTTTCATGCTAATATATGTTTATAAAACCCTATTGGGGTTGTGAATTGGTGTTGTTTATGGCTCGGTACGGTTTCTTGTTTTATGATATTGTGAGCTATGGAACGGCTCTTGACATGAAATGCTTATATGTGTGTTGTTGGGTTGTGATTGAAGAAAAATAATGAAGCCTTATGGCTGGAGAATTTGGTAAACACAAAGGGCATGCTGCCCGCATTTTTACTCGAAATTTAGAAAACTATATTCTCGACTTGAGTAAAGGTTACGTATTTAACACTTGAATTTCCATGCATGAAACCCTATTGGGTTATAATTGGCTTGGCTTTGTGACTCGTTATCGAGTCTTATGGTAATTGTTCACTTGTTCTAGGAGGAAACGGTGGTGCACGACGTTCGTTTAACGACGGTGCATGAAACATCATTTTCTCACTTGGTGAGTATACTACTCACCTACTTGTTATAATGTGGCTTTGTGCTATGTGTATTTGATGCCTTGAAGGCTTACTTGGTTATTGGGAATGATTGAGGTGAGGGTGTACTTGATCGCCCTCACCCCTTGTGATTTTATTCATGACTATTAATTGTTTTACTGAAAGACTGCACTGGATATATGAGATACTGCATTCCATTCATGGAAACTGATTTGGTGTCGTTGGACGAGTATCCAATGGCTTTACTGCATTTATGAGCTCAACCCCGTATGGTAGTTAATTGGATCGAGCCGGCGAGGGCTTGGTCGTGAAAATTATCATGCCACGGGGACTGTACTGGGGAACCTTGTGGTAATGAGACCCTTGGTTCCGGTAAACTCGAGTATTACCAAAATGACTGAATGGAGTGCGGGCCCGGTTGGGGTATGTTGGGTGGAAGGAATGGAAGTGAAGTGAGGTCTACGGTTTGGTACTTTTAACATTGACGGAGGGTCAATGAGTGTGGATCAAGAATGTAAGCGTGGAAATGGGCTCTTGAGAGCCGACCGTATCCTTTCACTGAATTGCTTTACTTCGAAATTGTATACTTGACTTGAATGGTTATGCTTATGTGATCTTAACTGCTATTGTGATAGTTGCTCACTGAGCTTTAGCTCACACCGTTCCATTTGTTTTCCTTACAGGAAAATGAACACTTTTGGAAAAGATTGTAATAGTTGAATGACAAGTTGAGCTCATGTACATGTATTTTGAATAGCTCCTTGAGGGTGAAACCCTAAGTGTTTTGTTTCCTCCAATGTTTGGTTTGTAATTGGTTATTGTACATGTATGGATTAGTTGGATATTTTGGTATGCCGATTTGGCTTGGAATGTTGGATTTCAATGTATATATGCTTGGTTGATGTTTGGCTGAACTTTGAATCGATTTGGATTTCAAACGGCAAAAGGAAAATTTTGAACGAAAAGTCACTGGACTGAATCCGGCCAGGAATCCGGCCAGAAACTGGCCGGATTGCCGGCCGGATTGCGGAGGGTTTTGGAGAACATTTTGGATTGCTCTCGGCCTAGTATCCGGCCGGATTCTGACGTGGCCTGCACTATTCATCTTCGGCAAATTTTTTCGTTTTTCTTATTTTGACTCTTTTGACTTGTTTACGTGCAATGGGATGTTCCGGAACGTTATAGATCGACGTAAACTGTACCGTAGTCCTGGCGAGAGCTGGGCAGGCAGTCCGCTAACCCCTTTGGTTCGCCTTAGGGGAAAGTGGGGCTGTCACATGGGGTATGTGTACACCTCTTGGCTTGTAATAGATAGGGCTTGGAGAGCATTTTGGTCCATTTTCCCCCTTCCCCATTTGATTGATTATTTGCTTTTGTTGCAACATGTTAATTTGCTTTATTAGGCTCTTGCATTTAGTCGAGCATGCTAAGTGTTATGTGCTACGTGTTTATAAGTGATTTGCATGTCTACTCGCTTTTTATAGTCATGAATGAATGTGATGGATGAATGGAGGTCACCACACTAGTCCAATGCTAGTTGTGGCCCCCTTCCCCGTCACCACTCTAGTCCAACGCTAGTTGTGGTTCATTGTCACGTTTTCCACTAGTCCAACGCTAGTAGGAAATTCATAGAAAGGGCTAGTCCAACGCTAGACCCAAATAGGCCGCCCTCCTCATTCGTGCATATTTGCGTGTTCACTACATGTCATGCATTTTTCTTAGTTTTATCATTTGGCATGCTCCTCGAACCCCTTCTCCCCTTCATTCTAGGTTTTTGCATCTCATGCTAGTTATAGGGTACATTTGCTTGAGAGTCCCCCTTCGACAAGGGAAACGAGCGAGTGTGGCTCCACAAACAGCCTTAGCACGCTAGTTCCCCCCTTCTAATCAAAGGGAAGATTAAAGTCACAAAGTTAGGACTCCCCGTTCCCGTCTTGATGCATTCCTATAGGATTCATGCATTTTACTCATTCGCTATCACATACACTTCTACTTTATATTCTAACCCTATTTCCACAGTCTCACTTCACACTACTTTAATTTTGCACGTTTTTACTCAACTACTTACACTTTATAATATCACTTGCACACATGCACTTTATGTTATCTCACATACGTTTCACATTATTACTTTACTCACCTTATCTTATACATCCATTTGCACACTTCCACTTACACACTCTTGTTTTTATCACTTTTCTCACTTCACACAAACTCACATTTTCACATGGCATGCATTCCACTCATTTTTACGTCATTTAGGGTTATGTGTGACCTCTCCAAAGGATCATTATTGGGCTTCACAATTAATGTGATTGGCACCACTCAACCTTTGAAGAGAAATTTCCCCCATGTCCCCCTAGGTCTAGGTTTTTGCATTCATATAGTCATATCCAACACGCGATACATACCTTGGGTAGAAAAATTAGGAAAGGTAGGGCAAAATCACGCAACTAGCCTTGGCTAGGTCGAAGGGGTGCCTTAGATTTTTATCCTTGCCTTCCCCTTCGTCAAATGTGACTCCCGAACCTTTTTCGTTGGTTTACGTGGACTAGGAGTCGTTTAAAAGGGGTTTCTTTCTATCTTTCCTTTAGAAAATTTCTTTTGGGGTGACTTGGTACACCCTAACCCTATACCAAGTGGCGACTCCATTTTTCTTTAAAAACCCCTTTTGAACTTCGTTTGGCCAAATCGTCGCATTTTTAAGTCCCATGGCCTTTTATTTTCATTTACACATGTTCACATATTCCACACTACTTTCACACTTTCAAAAAGTGGGGCGCGACAAAGTGTAGTGTCAATAGTGCCAAAACCGTAAAATGATGTCAAAAACTGTTTTTTTTTTGTTAGAGTTAATTCCATTTCTGGATTTTCCTGGTTTACTCTAGTGCTTATACATTCTTATGGAGCCCTATTTTGGTGGTATTTGGAATTGGTTTATGACTTGTAATCGAGTCTTATTGTGCTTATTTGAATATCTTAGGGCTTGACTTTCATTTCCGGACTTTTCCCTAGCTTGAATTGTACTTGTACTACTTGGAGCTTACTGAACGGCTATTGAATGAACTTATTTTGTGTGTGACTTTGGGATTGGCTGAGGAAAATAATGAAGCCATGACGGCTGGAAAAGTAAACAAATTTAGGGGAAATGCTGCCCAATTTTCTAGGCCGCTTAGTCTCTTTAGGTTTGAGTTGCCTTTTGAAAGTCATATTTTATTCTTTTGTACTAGTACTTACCATGGAAAGGCGTACGACGTGTAGTCGAGCCTCACATGTGCATTCTGTATACTCGATTTTGGAAGTAGAACCTTCAATTGTTTTACTTTGGTTCTTTTAGGGTTTCTTGGCGATTAATGCCAATCTGAAGTGAAAATTTGAGAAGTATCCGTACTTGAACCGGTGAGTGTACCACTCCCCCTCACTTGTTGTTTAACTCGGTTTCTGTACATACAATCTGTGATATGAATTACTGAACTATCTGGTTATTTTGATTGAGACGAGGGTGTACTTTATCACACTCGTTCTCTTGTCTGTTCATATGCCAAATTTTGGTGCGAATCTGAATCTGTTATCTGTTATCTGTATCTGTATCTGTATCTGTATCTGTATCTGTTCTGATGTCGTTTGGAAGCTTGTATCCAACGACCTTTCTGTGACCTCTGAGCTCAACACCTGTGGCCAGTTACTCGAGTCGGGCCGGCAAGGGCCTGGTCGATTAGATAACGAACCACGGTAGTCTATTTTGGGATCTTTGGGTATTGAGACCCTTGATTCCGGTATACTCGAGTATTACCATTTCTGAACTGATGGGATTTCGGGTCCGGTGGGGGTATGTGAGGTGGAAGGAATCAAAGAAAGTGGAGTCTACGGTATTGGTTACTTCTGTAACGTTGACGGAGTGTCAACTGTTATTTCGATCAAGTTTTGGTGAAGCAAATGGGAATTTGGCTCCTGAGAGCCACCCGTATCCTTTCTGTCCATGGTGTTTGTTCACTTCTTTATTTGATGCAGATATGTGATTAATTGAATATGAAGTTCCATGTTTCTTATTTGCTATTATTTTGGTACCTCATTGAGCGTAAACTCGCCCCGTCCCGTTATCTTTGTTTTTCCTTACAGGGAACCACTTTTGGGGCTAAGATGTTTTAACGCACGAGTCGAGATAGTTTTATTATATTTTGTAAAGCTCCTCGATAGTTGAAAAATCCTAAATGTATTTGGATCTAATTATCTTCTTTTGTTCCGTAAATTACAAATGTATGTGTATAAAACTATTTACCCTGTTCATGTATCCTATTTGGATTGGAAATGTTTTCTCGAGTCATATGGCCATATCTGTATTCGTTGGGCTCCTGGCGGGGTGGTGATGTGGCAACCACTATTCATTTTTGGTGTTGATTTTCGTTTTGCCATTTGGGGACTTTGAATCGTTTGAGCGCGCTATTACCTTCCTGAACGTTTTCGATTTCTTTTAACGGCTCGACTGAGTCCTAGCGAGAGTTGGGCAGGCGGCCCGCCGAACCCTTTGGTTCGCCTTAGGGGGAGGTGGGGCTGTCACATGAGCTAGTTTTAATCTTCTTTTGTGTAGCTCCTCGATGTATGGAAAACCCTAAATGTATCTTAGTACAATGTTTTTTCTGGATCTGTAAACTTACTAATATGTAGATTTTGAATTGTTTCCTCATGTTTATGTAACATATGTATTCGGGAATGTACCTACTTTCATGGCGAACAAAGTTTCCTTGTACTTGGTTGGATCCTGCATGGTGGCGGCCCTTCCATTTCATTTTGATTCTTGCAGTTTTATTCCGGTTTTGATGGAGGTATGACTAAGTCCCGGTGAGAGCTGGGCATGCGGTCCGCCGAACCCTTTAGTTCGCCTTAGGATGAGATGGGGCTGTCACAGGTGGTAAAATTGGTGGTAAAATTATCCGGTACGGAGCGAGGATCAAATTTGGTGCTTAAGAGTGACTTTTGGGTGAGAAATAATATGTGATTAGAAGAAATGATAAAAAGTTAGTGAATAGGAAGTAAAAACCCTAGTACGTGTGATTTAAGGAAAAACGGTGTGAACCGCCGTGAACCATGCTCTACCGATTTAACACACCGCTTGACCACCACTTTCTTACCATATAAGCTCATTAATATTTGAGCAAAATATCCTCTCATTTTCCAGCTAGCTTTGACCGAATTTTAGGGCTAAAAATGCAAGGAAAGAAAAAGAAATTTTTGTTGGCTTTGATGGTGACAAGTGTCACACCCCTATGGCTCCTTGACCAAGCTAAGCCCAACCTTCTTATCATCTTGTTGGCTTCAATTTCCCTTCATTTTCCTGCTGCTTGGCCGAGACAAAGAGAGGAGAAAGAGAGAGCAAGAAACAAACTTCCTTCTTCTTGAGTTGAGCCATCCAAGTGAGGAATTAAAATTCTAAACCGATTAAAGTGTGAGTTGTGAGCTTGAGAAGCTAGGGGAACCAAGAATTCCAAGAGGAGGTGAAGTATTACTCTTGCAAGCTTCATTTGTTGAGGTATAAGGCTAAACCATGGCTTTGGTTCTTTTATTTTGGTTTAAGTTGTTGTATAATTCATGTTGTGGTTGGATTAGTAGTGATACAAGTTGTTATGATGATTTAAAGGTGATATATGTGAGTTAGGGTTTGAGGTATTTGCTGCGTATACTTGCTATATGGATGATATATGTTGTATCTAAACTTATATAAGTGGTTGTAGTGATGATTGGAGCAAGAAATCAAGAAAGGTTGCATTGAAAACGAAAAATTCCAGATTTCTGGAAAATTTTAGCCCATTCTGTCCGGTTTTATTGCATCATGTTAGAGGCCAAATTAGGCTTAGCATAAAACATGAAAGTTGTATAGAATGATATTTTATAGGTGCCTACAAAATTTCAACTCAATCAGAGCAACGTATCCTGTGAAAAGACCAAACTACCCTCGCTGCCCTAGGATATTTCCAGTGATCCGTTTTGGACAGTTCATCCAATTGACTGTGTTTATTCACTATGATCCGTGCTGATTTAGCCATTTTCCAAAACATGAAAGTTTTAGTACTCTGTCTTAGATTTTAAACGCCTCAAAGGACGCCTTAAACGGACTTTGGTAGCATGAGATATTGCCATTTAAATGTAGTACGGTTAATTAGCCGATTAGTTGGAACCTGGTTCGGTGAACTGGGAATTTGATTAGGTTACACTGGAAATTTGACCAAGTGATCTTCATGAAAGTTGTAGGAATTCATCTTAGCTTCGAAATGGTATAAGTTTCACACCAATCCGATAAGCGTAGCCTCAGATGTGCTCTTTCCGTAAAAACCCGTCAAATCTGTCTTTTGTAAACTTCATTTCCGCATTTGTTATTAGTTGATTTATGTCCTTGTATTGTCTTGAGCCTATGGAATGGCTATTGAAATGCATTTGTGTTGTGTATAAACTTGGGCTTGAATGAGAAAAAAATAATGAAGCCAAAATGGCTGGAAAATTAGGTAAATACAAAGGGCGTGCTGCCCAAATTTTCGCTCGAGGGCTAAGTTTCTATTTGAACTTGTATACTTTTGTTTGGCCAATACCATGACCGGCTTTCCATTTTAAAATATGATACCTCTTTAGTTTAACACTTCAAATGCTACTTCCTTCTTCCCAAAATATAGAGGTATGATTTAGGGTTTTCTCGGCCACAAGTGAACCACTTTTAAGTGAGGTTTTAAGTGTGAACGTAAGGTAGTATTGTCCTCCTTTTCACATGATTTTATCATGACGTTTAGTCTATACTAGCTGCTTGGGTATGAGTTGATTTTGAACTATCTAAACGATTCCGAAAACAATATTTTTTAGCCTATCTCGTTGGAGTCCGAGTTGTCTTTGGTCCAAGTGTTTTCCGCCGGACATTTTATAACCCGTTTGAGTTAGTTTTGTGTTTGGTTTATGAAACCCTAGTTATTTTTGTCCTCCGATCCAAATATCCCCTTTTCACTATAAAGACGTCTTTATACGTTTTACTTATCAATTGCCGGTTTTTCTTTGATTTCACTTACTTGTTTGTGCTAGATAGACTGTAATATTCTTTCTCATTTACTCTTAGGTTTTCTCGGTGACTGAGGTAATATCCGGAAGGATATTTGCACGTTGTTTTACGTAAATAGGTGAGTTTTCCTTGTTTGTTATATTTCCTTGACTTATTGGCTTGTTATTATTGATTGATAATGTGTTAAGTGCTTTCAATGATTGTTAAAACGAGTTTTCTAGGCGAGTGTGTACTTTATCGCACTCGACCTAAATAAATATGAAATTTTCAATGATTAATGATTAAATGCTAGTTGCGCATGAATGTAAGCCGTTTGGCTGAACTGGGCCCTGCCCTTCGTTACCGATCGACTCGAGCCAGAAGCGGACTCGGTCGGGCGATATGGTGACCCTGGGTGTGAACGTTTGGTATACTCGAGTATTACCTTGAAGTCTGGTGGAGCCCGGCCAATGTCTGGGAAGGGGGTGAATGAAATGAACGAACGAACGAGGGTTTTACTTACAAAAATGCATTTTCAAGTGAATGGAGGAATAAGGGGAATGTTAGGAGAACGAACGAACGAACAAATGGTTCCTTGTGAGCCTGTATCCTTTTAATGTATGTGTTATTATCGCTTTTCATTGTAAATGTTACTTGAATTATTGAAATTTTATATTTAATGTTTTGGATGGATTGTTGCTTATGTGTTCGGAACCTCACTGAGCTTTTAGCTCATCCCTTTAGTTTTGTTTTCCTTAACAGGGGAAGGCGAGCAAGGACGAGAGCTCTGTATAGACTAGCTTGGTCTAGTTCTTTTGTTTTGTAATGGTTCTCGCCCTAGTGCTTGGCACGGGCTGGTTGTATGGTGAATTGAGAACCTTTGTATATTCGACGGTTGTACTTCCTTCTGGGATAACAATGTATATAATTTTGCTTTAAGTTTTGGATCCTTGTTTTGCTCTTTCTTGTGGTTTTATTTCTGATTTGCTTGAGTGAACGACTGAGTCCCGGCGAGAGTTGGGCAGGCGGTCCGTCGAACCCTTTGGTTCGCCTTAGGGGGAGGTGGGGCTGTCACAGGTGGTATCAGAGGATGAAAGAGGATGAAATTCTCTTAAGAGGGAGAGAGTGTGATGACTTGCGAATTCCATACTAGGTCTTGGACTCGAGTCTTAAGTGTTTGCCTTGATTGTTCTAGGAGGTGCCGACGATTAAAGCCATACTTGGGAAGGAAACTTTTGAAGTTATCCTTATTTTAACTGGTGAGTGTACCACTCCCTTGCATTGTCGCTATTTGAGTTATCTGTACTTGAAATCTATGACATGAATGACTATGAATCCTATTTAGTTTGATTGAGACGAGGGTGTACTTTATCACACTCGTTCTCTTGCCTGTGTTGTACAAACTGAAAGCTATTACTTGTACTTGTTATGAACTTGAACATGTTACCTGCACTTGTTATAATGTCGTTTGGAAGTGTGTCCAACGACCTCCTTGTTAAACCTGAGCTCAACCTCATGGGGAGTTAATTAAATCGAGCCATGCAAGGGTTTGGTCGAGGAAATTGACAATCCGTGGGTCCCTATTTTTATGGAATCTTTGAGTATTGAGACTCTTGATTCCGGTATACTCGAGTATTACCATTCCTGTTTCTATTTAGCGTTCGGGCCCGGTAAGGGGGTATGTGTTATTCTTGGTTTTGATGATCACAAAAGTTCTTTGAAATACAGTCCAAGAAAGTGAATACTTTGATCAGGCCTGATGGAACAAAGAAAGCATTGTTTTGTTCCGATCAAAGATATTGTCTTTTAAGTGTGTCATTCTTGGCACTTTGAAATGTTTATCTAACCTTCTTCAAAAACAAGTGTTTTTGTCTATCCAAGAATCAGGTTCGAATATGTCATCAAAAGCAAAACAACCAAAATGTGAAGCAAAAACAGGACAATCAGGTCGGACGGCCGAAAGGAAACTGTCGGACGTCCGAAAGGATGAAGAACATCAGGAAGGAAGCACCGTCGGACGCTCACATAGAAGCATCGGACGTCCGGAAGGATCGGACGCTTGCCATCGGACGCTAATCAATCGCATCGGACGTCCGAAAAATTCCAAGATAACTTGCTAGCTCTCGGCCCAAGGTCGGACGCTGTGCTGTCGGACGACAAAGAACTTATCGGACGTCCGAACCTCAACTTGGCTATCATCGGACGATTGGTTCGGACGATGATTCGATCGTCGGACGTCCGACAGCCCCAACGGCTAGTTGACTCTTCAGCTGCCTTCTATCCGTTGGAAGCATTGATGAAGCCCATTTCTGGTTCTCTTTAAAATCAAACTGGTCTGAACGAAGTAGGGACTTTTGCACACTTTGTTTACAAGATCTAGTGAGATATTTTAGCTAGAAAATAGTCTCCAAAGCAGATTTGTTTTAAAGTGGTGTGAATTTCTGTTGAGCTTTTCTTTTGTGAGTGAAAGGATCTTTAGTGTAGCTCTGTTGAGGGTTTTCTGAGTGATTGTAAAACTTCTTGGCTTGACTAAGTGAGGCTTAGGGCAAGAAGGAAGTGCTCCCTCCATTGTACATCTAGTTGATCGACTTTCATCAAAGAGAAGTTGCTCTTCCTTGTGTTTGGTCTTCAAGTTTGGGTAAAGCTTGGTAGACACTTGGTTTGTTTCTCTATTTTACATTTCTGTTTAATAAAATCTTCATTGCTTATCTATACTTGCTTCTCCGATCAATATTGCTATTGTCTTCTAATCTACTTGGTTGATCATTACTAAAAAGGAAGGTAAATTTTCATTAACAAAAAAGTGCATAAACTTGGTTAAGATTTTAATCAAACCAATTCACCCCCCCCTCTTGGTTGTCTGTGGGACTAACAATTGGTATCAGAGCTTGGTCTCCTTGAGATTAAGCTCTAACGGCTTGGAGTAAAGATGACAACCAGTCATGCTATGTTTGTTGAGGGGCAATCTGTTACTAGGCCTCCCATGTTCAGTGGCTCTAACTATGTTAGCTGGAAAGAACGAATGATTATCTTTTTGCAATCTATTGATATTGAACTGTGGTTTATTGTGAGTGAAGGACCGCATGAAGCTAACTTTCTTGATGCAGATACAGGGCTGCTTCGGCCAAAAATGAGAGCTGAAATGAATGCTCAAGACAGGACTAACCTCACATTGAATGCCAAGGCCATGAATGTTCTTTATAGTGCCTTAGATTCAAATGAATCAATTAGAGTGAAAGGCTGTAAATCAGCCAAAGAAATGTGGGATAAGTTAAGAGAAATCCATGAGGGTGGTGACAATGTGAGAGAACAGAGAAAGGCCATCTTGGTCACAAAGTATGAATCTTTTAAGATTGAACCTCTTGAGGATATTGACAAAATGTTTTGCAGGTTCACTGACTTGATCAAAGATCTCGAGGTGTTGGGCAAAGAGTACACCTTGGGAGAGAAGAACAGAAAAATTCTCAATGCATTGGGCAAAGAATGGGAAAATAAAGTGACTGCAATAGAAGAGGCTAAGGATTTAAGTTCTGTGCCTATTGAATCTATCATTAACTCACTAACCTCTTATGAGTTGAAACTGAAATCTAAAGTGCAGGAGGAAGAGGATGCTAGAGCAAAGAGAAACATTGCTCTAAAGACTACTCAAGGTGAAGATGATCCAGCTCACCTGGATGATGAAGACTCGGATGGTGATGATAATGATCTTGCTCTTATCACCAGAGGCTTCAAAAGAATTTTGAATAAAAGAAAGTTTAGAAGGGGAGGTCCTAGCAATCAATTCCAGAATCAACCATCTACCGCAAAGTACAAAGGAAAACAAGATTTCAACAAGAAACAGTTGGACAAATGCTTCGAATGTGGACAGATTGGACACTATGCAAATGAATGCCCCATGAAGAAGATGAAAGATGGAAAAGCTGATCGAAAGCCAAGATTCAACAACTTTCAGATTACTTGGAATGAATGCAACTCCGAAGGGGAAGTTGAAGAAGAAGAGGAATCAGCTCAAATGGCCTTCATGGCTATTGGAAATAATGAGGTAACTTCCACTCACTCGCAATCTGAAAGTGATGATGATGAAGATGATGATCTTGAATCTTTTGTTGAAAAGCTACATAATGCCTTGAAGGAATCTTATGATAAAAACAAGCTGTTAAAACAGAAAATTGCTTTTCTCATTCAAGAAAATACAAGTCTGGTTCAACAAAATAAACATCTAAAGACTGACAATGAATGCCTTGTAAGAGCCGGATGTGATGTTCAAAACGAGCTTGACAGAAAGACTAATATTTGTGAAATGCTGAAGGAAAAGCATGGTGATTTGAAGAAAAGAATGGACATCTTGGATGAAACTTTGAAATCAAGAAAACAGGATTTTCTCAAAAGAAACATGTCATCTACCCATCTTACTGCTTGTCAAAGAACATTTGCTCACAACAAAATTGCACATGGCTTCACAACATATAGAAGAGGTGGATTGAGATATATCAAACCAGTACATGTTAAGAACTCTTTCATTATGTGTGATTTCTGTTGTCAAAGAGGGCATTTGAAAGGAGATTGCTATGTGAAAAGAAATCTGAACAAAGGGATGAAATGCATGTGGTTAGTTAGATACAATGCTAACTATTATGGACCCAAAAATTAAAATGGGTACCAAACACCTTATCTTTTCAGGAAAAAGGATCAAACAAGTCCAAATGGTTTATTGATAGCGGCTGCTCAAGGCACATGACCGGTGATCCCTCCTTGTTCATAAAGCTGAAATCAAAATCAAGTGGAAAGGTAACATTTGGTGATGATGTGAAAGCTAAGACAATTGGAATAGGTGATGTTGGTAAGGATGGTGAAACTTTTGTTCATAATGTGCTCTTGGTTGATAACTTAGGTTATAACTTGCTTAGTGTTAGTCAATTGTGTGATAAAGACTTGTATGTGTTGTTTAAAAAGCTTGAATGCATTGTACTTGATTCCAAATACAATGTTGTGTTCAAAGGTAAGAGGTTTAATGACATATATATTGTGATTCTTGATAAAGTTGATTCTTCTAGCTTAAAATGTCTTAAAGCTTCAAATGAAGATCCTTGGTTGTGGCATAGAAGACTTTGTCATTTTAACATGGACTTACTAAAGGAAATTTCGAAAAAGGAACTAGTTAGAGGCTTGCCAAAAATCAGTTTTTGAAAAGGATAAAATATGTGATGCATGTCAATTTGGTAAGCAAACAAAAGTTTCTTTTAAAACAAAGAAGTGTGTATCTACTTCAAAACCCTTAGAACTCTTGCATCTTGACTTATTTGGCCCTACTCAAATCTCTAGCTTGGGTGGTAAGAAATACTGTTTTGTGATTGTGGATGATTATTCTAGATACACTTGGGTGATATTTCTTGCTCATAAAGATGATGCCTTCAAGAATTTTACTTCATTATTTGCTAAAGTGCAAAATCTGCTTGGTTTAAAAATTGTTAGAATTAGAAGTGATAATGGAACTGAATTCAAATTTTGTGGATTTCCAGAATTTTGTGATTATAATGGTATAACTCATGAGTTTTCTATTGCAAGGACTCCACAGCAAAATGGTGTTGTAGAAAGGAAAAACAGGACTCTCCAAGAGGCTGCTAGAACTATGTTGAATGAATGTAGATTGCCTAAATACCTTTGGGCTGAAGCGGTAAACACTGCATGTTATGTAATGAATAGAATTCTCTTGAGACCAATTTTGAAGAAAACTCCTTATGAACTGATTTTTGATAAGAAACCTACAGTTGGTTATTTCAAAGTATTTGGTTGTAAATGTTTTATTTTGAATCTAAAGGAACATCTTGGTAAGTTTGATAAAAAATCTGATGAAGGAATATTTTTGGGGTATTGTGAAAATAAAAGAGGATACAGAGTTTTTAATAGAAGGACTCTTGTGATTGAAGAAGCTATACATATAACATTTGATGAAACCAATGATGATAATTCCAAAAGTCCGTGTGAGGATGATGATGTAGGTGTTCGAGCAGGAATGGAAAAGCTGTCAATTGGAAATGAAGGAAGTTCTAAACCAGCAGCAACTGAAATGGAAAATGAAGTTCAAAATGATCAAGAAGTTGAAGATGAAGACAAAAATGATGATCCACTCAAAGATCTTCCCAAGGCTTGGAAATTCAGCCAAAATCATCCAAAAGAACTTATAATTGGTGATCCATCCGAGAAGGTAAACACTCGTTCCTCATCGAGAAAATTGATTGATAATTTTGCTTTAGTTTCTCTTTTTGAACCTAAAAATATCAATGATGCTTTAAAGGATGAAAACTGGATTTTGGCCATGCAAGAGGAACTTAATCAATTTGAGAGAAATGAAGTTTGGACACTTGTTGATAGACCTCAAAATCAGCCTATCATTGGCACAAAGTGGATTTTTAGAAATAAGTTGGATGATAAAGGTGTTGTTGTAAGAAATAAAGCCAGATTAGTTGCTAAAGGATATGCACAAGAAGAAGGAATTGATTTTGATGAAACATTTGCTCCCGTAGCAAGATTAGAATCTATTAGAATGCTTCTTGCTTTTGCTTGCTTCAAAGGTTTCAAATTGTTTCAAATGGATGTTAAAAGTGCCTTTTTAAATGGTTTTATTGATCAAGAAGTGTATGTGGATCAACCCCCCGGTTTTGAAAATACAAAATTTCCAAGTCATGTGTTTAAACTTTCTAAAGCTTTATATGGTTTAAAACAGGCTCCAAGAGCTTGGTATGAAAGATTAAGTGGTTTCTTGATTGAAAAAGGTTTCAAAAGGGGTGTTGTGGACACCACACTTTTTACTAAGCACGTGTTGAAAGACCTTCTTATTGTGCAAATATATGTTGATGATATTATTTTCGGTGCTACTAATGAGTATCTATGTAAGGAGTTTTCCACCACTATGCAAAATGAATTTGAAATGAGTATGATGGGAGAATTAAATTTCTTCCTTGGACTTCAAATACATCAAGCTCTTGAGGGAATTCTTATAAATCAAGCAAAATATACCAAGGAATTGCTGAAAAGGTTTGGCATGGAGGACTCAAAACAAGTTGGAACTCCAATGTGCACTTCTACAAAGCTTGACAAAGATGAAGAAGGTAATCATGTGGATGAAAAGCATTATAGAGGTATGATCGGAAGCCTACTTTATTTAACCGCAAGTAGACCTGATATTATGTTTGCTGTTTGCTTGTGTGCTAGATTTCAATCTTGTCCAAAAGAATCACATTTGAATGCTGTAAAAAGAATTTTTAGGTATTTGAAAGGTACATTAGACTATGGTCTTTGGTATGCTAGATCTAATGAGTTTGCTCTATATGGTTATTCGGATGCTGATTTTGGAGGTTGTCATGTGGATAGAAAAAGTACGAGTGGAACTTGTCATTTTCTTGGAAATTGTTTAGTCTCTTGGTTTAGCAAAAAGCAAAATGCAATATCTTTGTCTACAACCGAAGCGGAATATATTGCCGCTAGTGCATGTTGTGCTCAACTTTTGTGGATGAAGCACACTTTGAATGATTTTGGATTGTTGTATGACTGCATGCCTGTATTCTGTGATAATACTAGTGCTATAAATTTGACCAAAAATCCTATTCATCATTCTAGGACAAAACACATAGATATAAAGCATCACTTTATTCGTGATCTTGTTCAAAAAGGTGAAATATGTGTAAATTATGTTTGTTCTAAAGATCAATTTGCTGATATATTTACCAAAGCTCTGCCATTAGATCAGTTCATTCATCTAAGATCAAAATTAGGAATAATCGAAAAATCATCCTAATATTTCTCAAAGTCTTCGGACGTCCGAAAGAAGATGAACGGACGTCCGATGATGTTCTTCAGCCATTTTCCAGAATTGCGCCTGTTCGGACGCAACTGTCGGACGTACAACTTCGTTCGGCCGTCCGACAGTGCAACGGCTCATTTGTTTTAAATCAACTTTCTTCCTTATTTGCTTCAGTCTCCTCATATCCTATTTCCTCTCGGACGAAAACTCTCTCTTCCCTCACTCTCAAATTCGTACCATTCTGTAACTACCATTCCCAAATTGACTCAACCAAAACATTTCCCCATCGTTTGCGTTTCATTTCTCCTGATCATTTCACCAACTGAGTAACATTTCGCAAATCCCCAAATTTTCCTCACAACCCTACTCTTGCATAACCGCTCTGTCAAATCTCGTTCAAGGTTTTTTTTTTTCCCAAAATTTCTGTGCGAATCACTTCCTTACTGCTGTGTGCATCATTTGCATCCTCCATTCCACACATTTAGAACAATGGTGAATCTAAGGGGAGGAAAAGTTACTGCCGGACGCAAGCATCCACTCAGGGATGAGGATGAGGATCTTCCTACTGTCAAACGGACATCCAAACGCTTCAAAAGGGGAGCTATCAAGGGTCCAATGTCACGGCCTACTCCACAACCCACATCTCAGCCTGAATCTGGACAGGGGACCTCCTCTCAACCGCCTCCTAAATCAGTTCCTCCTCCTACATTCTTTGATGATGCTGCGAAAGACAAATACTCCTGGATATCCCAGAAGGGTGTCATTCCTCAAAGAACTGTAAACCCCTCTGAATTTCGCTCCATAGGTTTAGAATCCATTCTGAGTCTATTTGCTTTCCAGAAATGGTCACATCTTATTTCTATGCCAAATGTCTACTATCCTGATATGTTGCATCAATTTTTTGCCAATCTAAGGAAAGGTTCTGACCCAACTGAAATATTTTCCAGGGTTAATGGGGTAGACTTAATCATTGACTCTGAAATCGTGAACTCCATTTTAAATACTACCATTGAACGTTTATGCAAAGATAAGATTGCTAATTTCTTTTCTTATGAAGAGCTTCCTACTGCTGCAAATCATTTTGATGGGACAAAAATGTTAACCTATTTCAAAAGAAGTTTTTCCTCACCTGCTGATGCTAAATTGAATGATCTGGCCCCTGTGAATTTAATTGCTTTTTCTATCATTTCAAACCTGCTTGTGCCTACTGATGGCCACAGAACTGATGCAAACAAAATGGAGTTGTACCTCTTTTATTGTTTTCAAGAAAAAATTCGTATTGATTTTGGTTTTGTCATGTGCAAGTTCTTACTTCGCTATGCCACTGATTCTCGCAGAAAATTATCTTATGGAAAGTTTCTTCAAAAGATTTTTGAGTTTAACAAAGTCCCTATTCTAGGTGTTTGTCCTAAAGAAGCATCTTCTTATGCCTTTACAAAAGGGTATTTTGAAAGGAAAAATCTTGTTTTCAAAGATAATCTGTGGGCTTATAAGGGTGCATCTTCTAGTGAACTTAGGTCTAAGACTGCACATGATCCTTCACCCATTTCACTCACTCCCATTCACCCTAGGAAGTCTGCCACTAAAGCATCTTCCTCTTCCAGTAATGAAGTAATTGAGCTTCTTCATGAACTCAAACAGCATGTTCTTCTTCTAGAACATGGTCTCATGCTCACCATGTCTTCTGAGCAACAAACTGCCTTTCTTGACAAAAAGAATCTTCTTTTTCCTCCACCTGTGGTTGAGGAAGTCTCACATGACAAAGAACCTCGAACCACTGATCCAGGTTCATCAGTTCCAGATCCGAATCCAGCAACTCCTGTGACTCCTCATGGCCCTTCCACATCAGACAAAGGCAAGGCACCAATTGTAGAAGCTGCTGAAGATAATGAAGACACTGAAGAGGAGGATCTCGACCAATATCAGCTTTCTCGGAGGACACCTGGATCCACGTAGATCATCATTTAGGACATTTGCATTTTGTTTGTCTCTTTTAGAATATGTTATGTTATGGATATTCTCAGTTTCTTTTGGTGTGTGTTGATGGATGATCTAAGTACTGAGGTGTAATATAATGGATATTCTTGTTTATGTTTAAGTTCTGTGATGTTTCTAAGTATCTTGATGGAAGTTATTGGTGATGTTTAAGTACTGGTGATGTTTGTTTATTCTGTTTATGTGAATGGAATGAATTGTTTTTGGTTTACATTTTGGATAAGATGTATTTGTGTATAAGATGGATGTTTTTGGTTTGCTCTTTTGTGATGACAAAAAGGGGGAGAGATCTGATTGATGATTGATAATGTTGGATATGATGAATTGATTGATGGTTTAATTAAATTTGGATTTTGCTGATATGTTGGTTGTGTGTTACTTAATTGTCATGATTTTGGATGATTGTCTAAACTCGGTTGGGCAGTCTAGTGAGGGGGAGGTTTTCAAAAGTTCTTTGATTCACTATGGCAGGGGGAGTTCTTGTCTATTTTGAAAGGGGGAGCTTTCATTGCAATCATCAAATTTCATTTCAAACTTTTGTTTTGTCATCATCAAAAAGGGGGAGAATGTTATTCTTGGTTTTGATGATCACAAAAGTTCTTTGAAATACAGTCCAAGAAAGTGAATACTTTGATCAGGCCTGATGGAACAAAGAAAGCATTGTTTTGTTCCGATCAAAGATATTGTCTTTTAAGTGTGTCATTCTTGGCACTTTGAAATGTTTATCTAACCTTCTTCAAAAACAAGTGTTTTTGTCTATCCAAGAATCAGGTTCGAATATGTCATCAAAAGCAAAACAACCAAAATGTGAAGCAAAAACAGGACAATCAGGTCGGACGGCCGAAAGGAAACTGTCGGACGTCCGAAAGGATGAAGAACATCAGGAAGGAAGCACCGTCGGACGCTCACATAGAAGCATCGGACGTCCGGAAGGATCGGACGCTTGCCATCGGACGCTAATCAATCGCATCGGACGTCCGAAAAATTCCAAGATAACTTGCTAGCTCTCGGCCCAAGGTCGGACGCTGTGCTGTCGGACGACAAAGAACTTATCGGACGTCCGAACCTCAACTTGGCTATCATCGGACGATTGGTTCGGACGATGATTCGATCGTCGGACGTCCGACAGCCCCAACGGCTAGTTGACTCTTCAGCTGCCTTCTATCCGTTGGAAGCATTGATGAAGCCCATTTCTGGTTCTCTTTAAAATCAAACTGGTCTGAACGAAGTAGGGACTTTTGCACACTTTGTTTACAAGATCTAGTGAGATATTTTAGCTAGAAAATAGTCTCCAAAGCAGATTTGTTTTAAAGTGGTGTGAATTTCTGTTGAGCTTTTCTTTTGTGAGTGAAAGGATCTTTAGTGTAGCTCTGTTGAGGGTTTTCTGAGTGATTGTAAAACTTCTTGGCTTGACTAAGTGAGGCTTAGGGCAAGAAGGAAGTGCTCCCTCCATTGTACATCTAGTTGATCGACTTTCATCAAAGAGAAGTTGCTCTTCCTTGTGTTTGGTCTTCAAGTTTGGGTAAAGCTTGGTAGACACTTGGTTTGTTTCTCTATTTTACATTTCTGTTTAATAAAATCTTCATTGCTTATCTATACTTGCTTCTCCGATCAATATTGCTATTGTCTTCTAATCTACTTGGTTGATCATTACTAAAAAGGAAGGTAAATTTTCATTAACAAAAAAGTGCATAAACTTGGTTAAGATTTTAATCAAACCAATTCACCCCCCCCTCTTGGTTGTCTGTGGGACTAACAGTATGTTTGGTGAACGGGATTTGGCGTTAAAGTGGTGTTCTACTGGACTGGTTTCGTTATTTGGAAGTTGACGGAGGGTCAACGTAGTCGGATCAAGTACTGCAACGGGGATTTGGCTCCGGAGAGCCACATGTATCCTTTCTATCTAAGTTATTTTGCTCATCTCCTTATTTGATACACCTATGTGATTAATTGAGCATGAAGTTCCTTGGTTCTTGACTGTTATTATTTTGGTACCTCATTGAGCTTCTAGCTCACCCCGTTCCGTTATCCTTGTTTTCCTTACAGGAAACCACCTTTTGGAGACTCTGATATTTTGGAGCATGAGTTGAGCTAGTTTTAATCTTCTTTTGTGTAGCTCCTCGATGTATGGAAAACCCTAAATGTATCTTAATACAATGTTTTTTCTGGATCTGTAAACTTACTAATATGTAGATTTTGAAGTGTTTCCTCATGTTTATGTAACATATGTATTCGGGAATGTACCTACTTTCATGGCGAACAAAGTTTCCTAGTACTTGGTTGGATCCTGCATGGCGGCAGCCCTTCTATTTCGTTTTGATTCTTGCAGTTTTATTCCGGTTTTGATGGAGGTATGACTGAGTCCCGGCGAGAGTTGGGCAGGCGGTCCGCCGAACCCTTTAGTTCGCCTTAGGGTGAGGTGGGGCTGTCACAAATTCATCACAATAGCCATTCAATAGGCTCAAAGTCATATGAGTACAAAATCAAGTTAACAACATGTGCGGAAATGAGATCTAACAAAAGACAGATTTGATGTATTTTTGCGTAACGGTCACAACCGAAGCTACACTTATCAAATTGGGATGAAACTTTGACCATTTCGAAGCTAACACAAAGGCCTACAATTTTGATGAAGACAACTTAGTCCAAATTCCAGTGTAACCCAGTCAATTTCCCCAATCACAGAACCAAATTCCAACTAACCGGTCAGTTAACCGTACGGCCTTCAAATGGCCATATCTCAAGCTACCAAAGTCCGTTTAAGACGTTCTTGGAGGCGTTGAAAAGCTAAGACAAATTACTAAAACTTTTATGTTTTGGAAAATGGTTAAATCAGCACAGATCATAGTGAATAGATACGATCCATTGGATGAACTGTCTAAAATGGATCACTGGATGCATCCTAGGGCAGTGAGGGTATTTTGGTCTTTTCACAGGCTACGTTACTCCGATTGGGTTGAAATTTTGTAGGCAACCATAAAACATCATTCTATACAACTTTAATGTTTTGTGCTAAGCCAAATTCGGCCTCTAATATACTGAAATAGAATCGGACAGAACTGAACCACGATTTTCCAGAAATCTGGAATTTTTGTTATTTCAAGCCATAATTCATATTTTCACCTTGAAACTACCACAACTTTCACCTTCAAAAGATCATATACCATATATATACATCATACAACACCTAACCCACAAGAAACCCTAACTCAAAATCATCCATCCAATCATCACAATCACTTGAAATAAGCTTCACAAGCACAATACTAACATTAATACTCAACTTAATCATGATTAATGGAAAAAGAATGGTTGATCAGCCTTTATACCTC
This sequence comes from Coffea eugenioides, assembly GCF_003713205.1. Lineage (NCBI taxonomy): Eukaryota > Viridiplantae > Streptophyta > Magnoliopsida > Gentianales > Rubiaceae > Coffea > Coffea eugenioides. The sequence continues at coordinate 33,812 of NW_020864094.1, forward strand.
AAGATACAAGCTTGCAAGGATGATCCTTCACCTCTCCTTGAAATTTTTGGTTCCTCAAGCTTCCCAAGCTTCCACCTAGTGATTAATCGGTTTAGTTTTCCTTGGTTGCACTCAAATGGTTGGATTCAAGATGGATTGAAGATTTTTCTCTCTTGCTCTCTCTCTCTCCCTTGCTCGGCCAAAAGACAGAAAGAATGAAGGAAAATAAGCTGAAATGAAGGATAACAGAACAAGGAAAAAAAATTAATCAAAGAGCCATAGGGTGGTGACACTTGTCACCACCAAAGCCATGCAAATTTCTCTTTCTTTCCCTTGCATTTTTTGCCACAAATTTTGGCCATATGGATGAGTATGAGGGGGGATATTTTGTAAAAATATCAAGGGTATGTGGTGGTAAGAAAGTGGTGGTCAAGTGGTGGGTTCAATCGGTAGTGATCGATACCCGTCGGTTTGACACGATTTCTCTTAAATCGCGTATACTAGGTTTTTAGCTTATAATCACTAACTTATTATTATCTCTTCTAGTCATATAGTATTTCCTCATCCAAAAGTCACTTTTACCTATCAAATTTGATCCTCACTCCGTACCGAATAATCATACCACGGGAAAACGTGAAACCCTAATTCGCTCTTAACTTGGAAACGAAAAGTGAAACCCTACTTCCTAGGTTCATTTGCACCTATTGAGGAATGATTGTGTATTAGGGCCATAATAATTGAATAATTTCCAAATAAAAGGCATTTTTAAGAAAAACCGTGAGGAATTTTACAATTCCAGTGATTAAAATTAGGGTTTCAATTAAAATATGAGGGATTTAAGAAAACCGGTTAGTCACAAGTAAATTAGGGTTTTTGATTAAAATTTTAGGGTTTCTAGTCTTTTAAAACAAAATAAGGTTTTAAATCAAATCCAAAGAAATACACTTTAGTATTTTCTTTACGAACAACCTCCTAATTTTCGGGGTATCACAGCGAAGACTGCAGGAGATTGGTGATATAGTTGAGAGCCAAATTCCTTGGTCTTTAGGAGAAGGTTTAGTTGATTTCTGGTACGATGCTTGGTGCTTTGATGAACCCATGTCAAAGGTTTTAGGCATTACAGGTACTCCTCATATGTTTGTAGGGGAACTTATGCCTCAAATGGTTGGAGCAAGCAACATCTTCACCAATGGTTATCACCTTCTTAGGTTGCATGTATTTTGAAAGTTTCTTTTTTACTTCACCAAAAAGATTAGGTGGCTTGGTCTCTTTCTTCATCAAGCGATTTTTCAGTGTCATCAGCTGGGGGAGTTAGTCCATCAAAGGCAAAATTTTTCTTCGATTGATAACCTGGTTTGGAATTCTCTTATTCCCTTGAAGATTTCTTTTTTCATGTGGCAGTTGTTACGACGTTAGGTAGCTGTTGATGATTTAATTCAATGGAAAGGAGTTTTGTTGGCTTCAAGGTGTTGTTGTTGTGAAGCGGCCTATGAATCAGTTGATCACCTGTTTGTGACTAGGTCTTTGTGACTACTTGCAAAATTCTCCATATTTTTTTAAAATTTCCTTTTATTTTGAATAAATTACTTTATAATATCTTTACTAGTCATTTACTCCCTCAATAGTTGTAATAAATAATAGAATCGAGAGTTTTACCTTTACTTTTATAGTTAGGGAAAACTAGGATTTTTGTGTATTTTGGTAGTGTGATTAATTGGTGAGGTGTGTGTACTAAATTTGATGTTTAAGAGTGAGTTTTAGATAAGACGAAGTGTGTGATTAGAAGTGCTATAATAAGTTAGTGAATCAAAAGTTAAAACACAAGTACGCGAGAGTTAAGGAAATAGGCTTGAACCGACATGCACCGTTTGCTACCGATCTAATATACCACTTGACCACTACTTTGTTGCCCTAATCCTCTTGTCTTTATTTGAGCTAATCAGCCCTAAAATATCCTCTAAAGCAGCGGAAATTCTTGACTAAAGAAAGGGGAGAAAAGAAAAAAAATAAGAAGCCATCTTGTGGTGCCAAGTGCTGGCAATCTAAAGATGGTTGACCAAGCCAATTTCTTTCCTTCTTATCTTCCATTTTGGCTCATTTTCCTCATTATTTCTACTTGGTGGCCGAGAGCAAGAGAGGAAAAAGAGGGAAGAAAACTTTCAATTTCCAACCTTGATTTTAGCCTTGTTTGAGTTGAATCACAAAAACTTAACCGATTAAAACTTCACCATGGTGCTTAGGAAGCTTGGTGTGGTGAAAATTTTTGAAGAAATAGCTTGGTTCCTCACTTTCAAGAAGGTTTGGTAAGGCATAGGTCTAAAACTTCCTTTTATCATTCTTAATCTTGCTAAATATGCTATAGAAGTTTTGAATCTTGGACTATTATGGATGATTTTCTAGTTTTGGGTTGTTTAGTGAAAATTTCAGCTAGGGTTTTATATTTTCCAGCTTTGATTGTGTTGTTTAACTAGCAAATGTTGCTACTGAGCTTGGATATGGAATTTGTGAGGTGATTAATGGCATGATTGTGACTTTTTAGCATTAAAAGATGAAATTTCAGCTTTGGTGAGAAAATTTCAGCTTTGATAGTGGTTGATTATTCGCTAGAAATGACTTATATTTGGATTGTTTGTAGCCTAGATGAAGAGCTATCTTGATATGTTTATTGATGGTGTTTGAATTGGGATGATTTGAGGAAAAACATGAAGCCTTAAATGGCTGGAAAATTGGACAAATACAAAGGATATGCTGCCCAAATTTTCATTCGAGGGATAAGTGAGTGAACTTGGAACTTAGGCGGTGATTCGGGGACGAATTGGACTTCGGTTGTCTAGGGTATTCAAGTTTCCTTTAGTAAAGGTATATAAGCTGAAATTTTGCCAAAACTCATACACTTTATAGGGCAAAAGTTGCGACCACTCTAAATACAATTTCTTAGTTTTAACACCAAGTTGCGAACTTATAAGTGTTAATCGCTTCTTTATCAACACCAAAAGAGCGAGCATGAATTTTCTAGGGTTTGATAAGTAACTTCAAAGAGTTTCATTTACTTGATTTTCTTCAAGCGAAACCCCTATATTTTGGAACCCTAATTGATTTTAAACCATTAAATGGAATTTTATCGCAGATTTGGACTCCAACCAGGGAGTTGCGCCTGAACGTGGTTTTGAAATGCAATAAGCCATTAGTGAGTGCTTCCAAGTGCATGATTGAACTTGATACTTGATTTAAATGCTTTACCAATGAGAATGGATAATATTTGATTGGTTTGGTCGGGCAAGGGTGTACTTTATCGCACTTGCCCCAATGTGTGATCTTATTGGTCATTGGTTGCAATTGACTTGATATACATGTATATGACTTGAGCACTGTTTGGAATTCCAGAAACCCTGTGGGTAGTTAATCGAGTCGAGCAGGCAAGGGCCTGGTCGATTAGATAACAAACCCTGGGTCTCTAGTTTTGTCGAGTGGAGTGTTTTCTCTTTGACTAATTGGTATGCTCGAGTATTATCACCAGTGTTTATCTTGGAATTCGGGCCCGATAAGAGGTTTGATTGGTGGACGGAGATTGGAGTTAAGTGGTGTACTACTAGACTGGTTACTTTACTTGAAAGTTGATGGAGTGTCAACTACTACTTGATCAAGCTATGGCGGAGTTAGGTTGTAAAAGCGACTGTATCCTTTTACTTGACATGTGACTTAATGATTGGCTATACGAAGTGTTATTGCTCATTTTCTAGACTTCTTATGCTCGCTACATTGATACTTTCACTTTTAAATAGTGGTCAACTTGCTACTTGGGTCTGCATGATGTTTTGGAACCTCACTGAGATTTAGCTCACTCTATTAGTTTTGTTTTCCTTACAGGAGGTACGAGCGAGAGCGTGACGCTGGTACAGGCTAGCATTGTCCATTTTTTAAAATTGTGGCGATTGTACTCACGCAAGTGCTCGATTAGGGTTGAATGTATCTGAAACTCATATCTTTTGTTTTGTTTGAGATTGTATGAATGTTTGAGATAGAAATGAATGTAAATATACGTTCGAAGTTTGGGAAATGTTATTTCATTGACTTTTGAGGTTGTAAACTATTTTACTTAAAGTAAGTGAGCGAGTCCTCGCGAGAGTTGGGCAAGTGATCCGTTAAACCAACTTGTATGATTGTCTAAGTGTAAAACCCTAGAGAATAGGTGTTTAACTTGGTGTTACTTGTTTCAATTGCTTATTTTTGTGATGTTACTTGTACTGTAGGTAATGGAAGGAAATGGCGAGAATGGGAATGCTGAACGACCTCGGTGAGTACTTAACTACCTGGAGCATCCCGGAGGGCCTGTATGTCGGTGGGCTCCAGGACGTGCGGTCTGACACTGTGACTGCTGGCAGACCTATTCCTACCCCGATAGGGTAGTTCTTGCTATGGCCGACAAGAGGAGACGATTGGGTAGCGCTAATCGTAGATGCCAGCGGAGATTGAGCGTCTGTAGGCTGTATTGAGGATCCAAGCGCCTAGGATCGGTGAGCTTGAGGCTTTTATTCTTGAGGAGCAAGAGGCTAATGGTCGCCTTGCTCGAGTAGTAAGGGAAGTAAAAAACCGAACCGATAATATTTTGACTGAGTGTGGCGCTCTGGTGGGGGAAGTGGTACAAAACTTGATCGAGGAAGGTCAAGGGAATACCGCCCCTAGTGATCCTAAGAAAGATCCTGAAGTGGACCCTGAGGAGAAGCTGGCTGCACCCGAGGAGGAGGATGAGTCGGTCGGGTCGGTGACTAGCTAGACTAGGGATCTAGGGTTTTGAGGGACTACGTGAGATAGTTAGGGACATAGTTAGGGGTGACACGTTATCTTTTGTTTTCGATATTGACGTATTAGGCTGATATACATAGCGCTTATTTTTGTTCTGTCCCTTGGCTGCTATAAGTTTTTGACTGTATGAGGTTGGCATGTACCATGTACAGTACTCTATAACTTGTTATGTGACTTATTTTGATATGTGTATAATGGAAATGTTTATTTTCAACGTGTTTTATTGCCTTTACTTTATGATTTAGAAATGTTTTACTGAGCTTTATAGCTACTTTATTTTGCTTATATCTATATAGTCTATTGTTCAATGAAAGAATGGAAGGTAGGAGAAGTCAGGACCGGGGAACTACTGGAGGACGCCATTCTAGCTGTGGCCATGGGGTTAGACAAGTACAAGAATCGAGAGAGGAGAGAGGTACAACAGTTGACCCACAACCTGGACCCCGAGCTGAAGGAGGGGATCATGTGGCAATGGCAATTCAGCAAATGACCAATATTCTCGCTCGTTTAGTAGAGCAATAGGGTCAAATCCCCGTAAATCAGCCTAGGGACCCTGAAATAGGGGAAGATAGGGTCCTAGAGCGATTCCAAAAGTTCTATCCTCCCAAGTTTCTTGGAGGACCAGATCCTGATATAGCCGAGAAATGGTTGGAGACGATGATTAATATTTTCACTGCCTTAAACTATACGGAGGAAAGGCAAGTGCATTTTGCTATATTTTAATTTGAGAGACCAGCCAGAGCCTGGTGGAATGTAATTAGGGCCAAGTGGGAGAGAGAGGGGATAGCATGGACCAGATTGAATTTCGTGTGGGACTTTAACGAGAAATATCTCCTACGATAGTCCAGGAGAAGAGGGAGGATGATTTTATTAAGCTCCGTCAAGGAACCCTAAATGTATCTGAGTATGAGACTCAGTTCACCAAGTTGTCCAAGTTCACTCCTGAATTAATAGCTACGGAGCAAAGGAAGGTAAGGCAGTTTGTACAGGGACTAAATGTTGAAATACAAGAAGCCTTGGCGGCGGCACAAATTAATACCTTCACGAAGGTTCCGGAGAAAGGCCAAAGGATAGAAATTGCAAGGGCACATGTGAAGACCTTTCATGCAAAGAAGAGGGGTGCACCTAGTGGGAGTCAAGGACGGGTACAAGGTGATCGGGGTATGCCACCTCCTAAAATGGGTCGAGGAGCTAGCAGTGGAAGAATGTCAAGGACATCTAGGGGAGTTACTCCAAGAGGAGCCCTAGGTGGAAGGGGACATGCGAGAGGTGCCTCGTAGGGAGGCCAGACATCCACCCCTCGAGTGTCTTATGGGTACTGTGGGAAATCCAACCACACTGAGGATAATTGCTGGCAAAAGGCTCGAAAGTGCTTACGGTATGGAAGTACTGAGCATCAGATCGCCAACTGTCTACTGATTAGTGATGCCCAGCCAGCTGGTAAATCAAACCCTAAACCAACCAATGTAGGAGGGACTAGGCCAAGGGTGCCAACCAGAGTATACGCCTTGTACTAGCAATTGGTACCTGAACCATCGGAGGTAGTGGAAGGTACGATTCCTATTTTTCATCGTTTGACCAAGATTTTGATAGATCTTGGTGCAACCCATTCTTTTGTTAGCTCTACTTTTATGTGTGGAATTGATGTGAAGATCGAGAGGCTACCATATGACTTAGAAGTAAAAACATCTACGGGTAACCAATCCCTACTTGCTAACGAGGTGTATAGAAACTGTGACATTTGGATTGGTGAGCGAAAATTGGTAGTCGGCCTTATAAGCCTAGCCATTAAGGGGTATGACATTATTATAGGGATGGACTGGCTAGCTCGTTATCATGCTCGGGTAGATTGTCGCACAAAGGTGGTCAAGTTTTGCATACCCGATGAGGCAACTCTAAAACTAGATGTGAGGGGTATTTTAGCATCATCTACCCTTATTTCAGGAATTAAAGCTAGAAAATTATTAAGTAATGGGACACAGGGGTATCTAGCTTTTCTAGTTAACACCCCAGGAGAAAAGGGTAAATTAGAAGAGATGCCTAAGTGTGACGGCCCCACCTCCCCCTAAGGCATACCCCAGGGTTCGGCGGGTCGCCTGCCCAGCTCTCGCCGGGACTCAGTCGTTCACTACAGTCCTCAATTAAAATCGGAATAAATCACAAGAATAGATAGGGCAGCGATCCAAACTTAAAGCGGAACTTATATACATTGCCATCCCAAAAGGGAGTATAAAGATAGAATATACAAAGGTTCTCAATCCTTCATACGTCCAGCCCATGCCACACACTAGGGCGAGAACCATTACAAAAAAAAAACAAAAGAACTAGACTAGGCTAGTCTATGCTCTTATCCTGCTTGCCGTCCCCTGTTAAGGAAAACAAAACTAAAGGGGTGAGGTAAAAGCTCAGTGAGGTTCCGAACACATAGTCAGATAGTCAATTCAATACGTTAAACATGGAGTATCAATAATTCAAGAAATTTTTACAATGGAAAGCGATAGTAACACATTCATTAAAAGGATACGGGCTCACATGGAGCTATTTGTTCGTTCGTTCGTTCCCCTGACATTTCCCCTTATTCCTCCAATTATTTGAAAATTTCTTTTTTGAGAAGTAAAACCCTCGTGCCTTCGTTCGTTCATTCATCCCCTTCCGGACGTTGACCGGACTCCACCCATCCGGACGTTGGTCGGACTCCACCCATCCGGACGTGGCCGGACTACAAGGTAATACTCGAGTATACCAAATTCACCCAGGGTCACCATATCGCCCGACCGAGTCCGCTTCTGGCTCGAGTCGATCGGTAACGAAGGGCAGGGCCCAATTCAGCCAAAAGGCTTACATCATGCGCAACTAATGTTTCAATCATTAAATCATTGAAAATTTCACATTTCATTTAGGTCGAGCGCGATAAAGTACACGCTCGCCTAGAAATTCATTTTGAAAATCATTGAAAACACTTAACACATCATCAAACAACAACAACAAGTCATGAAGTCATGGAGAATATAACAAACAAGAAACACTCACCTATGTACGCAAAACAACGGGTAAAATATCCTTCCGGATATTATCCTCAGTCACCGAGAAAACCTAAATTAAACGAGAAAGAATATTACAGATCATCTAGCACAACAATTAGGTGCAATCAAAGAAACTCGACAATTATTGAGTAGAACGTACAAAAAGACTTTAAAGTGAAACGAGGACATTTGGACCCGTGGACAAAAATAACTAGGGTTTCATAGACCAAACGTAAGTATACCAGTTCAAATAGAAACTTAGTCCTCGAGCGAAAATTTGGACAGCATGCCCTTTGTGTTTACCTAATTTTCCAACCATTTTGGCTTCATTATATTTCTCATTCAAGCCCAAGTTCATACACAACACAAATGTATTCAATAGCCGTTCCATAGGCTCAAGACAATACAAGAACATAAATCAACTAATAACAAATGCGGAAATGAAGTTTACAAAAGACAGATTTGACGGGTTTTTGCGGAAGGAGCACATCTGAGGCTACGCTTATCGGATTGGTGTGAAAATTATACCGTTTCGAAGCTAAGACGAAGGCCTACAACTTTCATGAAGGTTACTTAGTCAAATTTCCAGTGTAACCTGGTCAAATTCCCAATTTACAGAGCCAACTTCAACTATACGGCTAATTAACCGCACTGCACTAGAATGGTCATATCTCTGGCTACCAAGGTCCGTTTAAGGTGTTCTTGTAGGTGTTGAAAAGCTAAGACAGAGTACTAAAACTTTCATGTTTTGGAAAATGGCTAAATCAGGACGGATTCTAGTGAATAAACATGATAAACTGGATGAACTGACTAAAATGGAACACTGGAAACATCCTAAAACAGTGAGGGTATTTTTGGTCTTTTCACAGGGTACGTTGCTCCGATTGAGCTGAAATTTTGTAGACACCTATCAAATACCATTGTATACAACTTTCATGTTTTGTGCCAAGCCTAATTCGGCCTCTAACTACATGAACTGGAACCGGATAGAACAGGGTGAAATTTTTCCAGAAATCTGGAATTTTTTATTCCAATGATAACTTTCTTCATTTCTTGCTTCACTTGCTACCAAAACCCCCTATACAATCTTGGATACAACATATATTAATCATACATCAAGTTTGGCAGCAATTCATCAAGCCCTAATTCATGTATCCACAAGGAAAAACAACACCCAAAACATGATAACAACCATTATTCACCACAAATTTGAGATGCTAAGCTAATTTGAACAAGATTAAGAGTAAGAAATGGGGAAATCATCATCCTTACCTTTCTTAGTGTCTACCAAGAGCAACTCTTGCTTTCCCCTTCAAAATTTCACCAACACCTCACTAGATAAACACTCAAGGATGACTTTAATCGGTTTAGTTTTCTTTCTTCCTCACTTGGTGACTAGATTTCAAGAAGAAATGGTGAACTCTCTCTTGGGGTTTTTCTCTCTCTCTCTCTCAGCCAAGACCAGAAAATATGAAGAAGAAAGATGGCTGAAATGAAGGATAAAAAGGCAAGAAAAAAAATTAATCAAGGAGCCATGAGGTGGTGACACTTGGCACCACCAAAGCCATGCAAATTTTTCTCTCTCTCCCTTGCATTTTTGGCCACAAATTTCGGTCAAAGGCAGCTGGAAATGAGGGGATATTTTGCTCAAATATCAATGAGCTCATGTGGTAAGAAAGTGGTGGTCCAGTGGTGCGTTCAATCGGTAGTGCGAGGTACACGTCGGTTTGCACCGTTTTTCCTTAAATCACACGTACTAGGGTTTTTTTTCTTCCCAATCACTAAATTTTTATCATTGCTCCTGCTCACATATTATTTCTCACCTAAAAGTCACTCTTAATCACCAAATTTGAATCCTTGCTCCGTACCGAAAAATCATCCTTCGGAAAATCGCGAAAACCCTAACTTGCTCCAACTGAAAACGAAAAGTGAAACCCTACTTTCTAGGTTCATTTACACTTATTGGGTAATGATTGGGTAGTAGGGCTATAACAAATGAATAATTTCTAAATAAAAAGGCATTTTTTGAGAAAATATAAGAAATTTGCGAGTCCTCACACTCTCTCCCCCTTAAAAGAATTTCGACCTCGAAATTCATACCTTCCATCGCCTCGGAGGACCCCAGAACTTGGTGCTGATCTACGGCTTAAACTTGTGTTGATACTTTTGTTCGGTTTCCTCTTTCATGAGTTTGTTTCAGTTTGGTTCCTTCCACTTGTTGAGTACTACCCTCTCGTGGCTGTTTCTTCGGGCAATTGCTAAATTGATGATTGCTACTCCCACAAATCAAACATTTTCCCCCTTTCCGCCAGCAATCATTCTCAGTGTGATTTGCCTTTCCACAGTATCCACAGGCCAATCGAGGAGCTACTGTTGGATCTTCTCGAGAAATGTCCTTTGATCCGATCTGACTTCCTTTCATGGACCTTTCATCTAATGCTCTAAATGTCCAAGGTGGGCGAGGTGAATGGTTCACTTTTTGCACTTTGGAGAGCATTATCTTTTCTCCGGATTCCTCACGTATACTGCTGGATGTATCTCTTTTCCGCGTTTGAAAGGCTTTTTCTTGGGCTTTCACATCCTCAATTCTTTGGGCCTTCTCAAGAGCCTCTGTAAACGTATTAACTTGAACTGCCGCTAATGCCTCCTGGATTTCCAAATTTAGTCCTTTTATAAATCGTCTTATTCTCCGTCGCTCCGTAACCACCAATTCGGAAGCGAATTTAGACAGTCTAGTAAATTTGGTCTCATATTCGGCCACACTTAGGGTTCCCTGACGCAACCCAATAAATTCGTCCTATCTCCTTTCTTGGACTAAAGGTGGGAGATACTTTTCGTTAAATTCCCTTACAAAGTTCGCCCATGTCCATACCGTCTGTTCTCTTTCCCACTTGGCCTTAATTACATTCCACCACGCGCGGGCTGGTCCTTCGAATTGAAATACAGCAAAATTTACTTGTCTTTGCTCCGTGTAATTCAAAGTCGCGAAGATATTAATCATTGCCTCCAACCACTGCTCAGCTATATCCGGATTAGGCCGTCCTTGAAATTTCGGAGGTAGAAACTTTTGGAACCTCTCAAGAGCCTTATCCTCTCCGATCTCAGGATTTCGGGGTTGATTCACTGCCATTTGATGTCACGGCCCCACCTCCCCCTAAGGCGAACCAGAGGGTTCGGCGGGCCGCCTGCCCGACTCTCGCCGGGACTCAGTCGTTCACTACAGTCCTCAAACAAATACAAGATAAAATTTCAAATAGAAATCAAATATTCCAACATTTACATATCAAAAGCGAAGCGTCCACGCTTCCACTGCGCCACTCTGATCCTTGATACCAACTATCATACAGGAGGGAGTCCAAAACTAGACGATTACATATCCAATCAATTCTAAACGTTCAATACAATCCCAATATGAACGATTACACAAAAGGAAATCCACATTCAATCCATATATGAGATAATCCATGAATAAACACTACAAGCCCTTCATTCACCTTGAGCCCTGTGGAGGGGAATAAAATATTTTTGGGGTGAGCTAGAAGCTCAGCGAGTAACCAGTAAAATCAGTAATCAAATCGGTTTAACCATAGTTCATTTCAATGATGTTCAATTCAAATCAAATGATAAGTCCAGAAACAATTTCAACATTTACAAAACCTTAAATATGGAGTATCAATAATTCAAGAAACATGTACAATGGAAAGCGATAATAACATTCGTGCAAAGGATACGTTCGTTCTCCTGTCATTTCATTGCATTTTTGGTTTCATTCGTGCATTCATTCACCCCGTCCCTGGCTTTTGGCCAGGCTCCACCAACCTACAAGGTAATACTCGAGTATACCGAAACGTTCACCCAAGTTCCTAGTCGTCCGACCGAGTCCGCTTCTGGCTCGAGACGACCGGTAACAAGGGGCAATGGCCAGTTCAGCCCAAAAGGCTTATATTCATGCGCAAGTAGCATTTAATCACTAATCATTGAAAATTTCATATTTATTAAGGTCGAGTGCGATAAAGTACACACTCGCCTAGAAAACTCGTTTTAACAATCATTGAAAGCAAAATCAATAATAACAAGACACTAATATGCAAGCACGCATGATATGTAAGAAAACAGTTCCAAAAGTAGCTTTGAAAACAGTTCAAAAGTAGATAATGCAAGAAAGCGGTTCAACAGTAAATTTGGAAACAGTTTGAGGTCACTCACCTCAATGGCTCAGAAATCATCCATCATATAACATTGCCTTGCTCAAACCCAAGTCTTAGATCACAAACTCAATGCAAACAAATCCCTTCAAAGTTCGGACAGCACTTCCCTTGAATTTGCTAACTTTTCCAGCCATCATGGCTTCATTATTTCCTCATTCCAACCCAAAGGTACACACACAACAACAAGTTCATCCAATAGCCATTCAGCAAGCTCCAAGTAGTACTAGTACAAGTCAAGCTAGGGAAAAGTCCGGAAATGAAAGTTAAGCTCAAAACCAGAAAAACAGTTTTGACGTCATTTTGCGGTAATGGTGCCAAAAGCACTACGATTGTCGGATGAAGGTGCAAGACCCACCGTTTCGAAGCTAAGAGACAGGGCTACAACAATACAGAAGGCCACTCAGTCCAAATTGTGACAGCCCCACTTTCCCCTAAGGCGAACCAAAGAGGTTAGCGGACTGCCTGCCCAGCTCTCGCCAGGACTAACAGTGCAGTATAGAGCGATCTTTCACGTTCCGGAACTTATAACGCGCGCAAATAAGGCAAAAGGGTAAAATAACCCAAAATAAAAGAAAATGAAATTCGGAGTCGGCCATGAATAGTAACCGACTCGTCCGAACCCAACCAAACATCAAATTACATATACCCCATAACATTTAGCCTTTACAAACCAAAATGACATTTAAAAGTGATACAAAAGTCACTACATATATGGTTTGCCAAAACAAAAGTGAAAACGGCCCTAATGATACATTTAGGGTCCCATTTTATATACAATACAAAAGAGTCATTCATCTAGTTCATTTGGCAACCATTTATCAAAATTCATTCCAAAAGAGTCATATTCCTGTAAGGAAAACAAAAGGAACGGGGTGAGCTAATTGCCCAGTGAGAATACAACTCAAGCAACCAAGTTCATGGATACATCAAGCTTAACAGTCCAATTTACCAAAATAAATAAAGCCACACATTAATAATGAGGATAAAAGGATACGGGTGGCTCTCAAGAGCCCTTTTCCTCGTTTGAATTCTTGATCGGTCTCATTGACTCTCCGTCAATGTTTGAAAAGTAACCAACTGTAGACCCACTTAACTTCCATTCCCTTCCTCCTAACATTCCTCAACCGGGCCCGAAATCCAAACGCATGCATTGTGGTATTACTCGAGTATACCGGAATCGAGAGTCTCTCATACTACACGATTCCATATAACCTTACCCAAGGCTCATTAATTGTCACGACCAAGCCCTTGCTGGCTCGATTCAATCAACTACCAATGGGGTTGAGCTCATGGATAACATTTGAAGTCATGTATTTCATTTCATATAACATTTCATGTAAAATTCCAATAACTTTTCAATAACATGCGATACAATAAGTGAGAATGATAAAGTACACTCTCACTTCAATTAATTAACATTCAACCTCTCAAGTTCAAATATCAAAGCCATATAATAGCACATAAGTGAGTAGTACACTCACCAAGCTAGCAAATGTAGTTTCAAGCACTTTAGTCAAAAGAACGTTGCACCACCGTCACGACCTAAAAACATGTAAACAAATACAATAAGACTCGCTAACGAGTCATAAACCAAGGCCAAACATGACCCCAATAAAGTTCCATAAGCATTTACAAACATTAAAGGAAACCAGAAATTAAGAAAGGGCTTTAACTAAGGCCTTGATATGAAAACCGGATTTGACCTCATAATGCGGTAATGGCACAACTCTCACTACAATTATCGGATGGGGGTGTAAGACCCACCATTTCGAAGCCAAGAAACAGAACTACAACAATGTAGAAGGTCACTCAATCCAGTTCCTAACACAACTAGGTCAAATATACGAAATACTATACCAGAATTCCCAAAACAGGTTTGCAGAGAAAACTGTAATCGGTATATCTCAGTCCATACAAGTCCAAATGCCGAAATTCCAAAGGCATATGTTAGCTAAGACATTCAGGTACATTTCATCAGAAGACACCAACTTCAAAATCCAAACCAATTCCAGTCAAAACAGGCAATTTCTATCGCAGTTCGGACATTCTGTGCACCAAAAACAGCAACAGTAAAAACGGCATAACTCACTCTACACTCGTCCAATTGCCCTGAAATTTTGCAGGCACACTAAACTCATCAATACCTACAACTTTCATGTTTTGAGCAAAGTCCAAATCGGCCTCTAGCTATGACCTAAATTTTCGGACAGAATAGGGGTTCATGAACCCTAACTTTGCACATTTCATTCCAATTCCAAAATTGGTTGCATTTAACAACAATTCACACCCACTAGAGTCATTTCCAACCATTACAATTCATCATACAAGCCCCCAACATCAAGATCCTATTAAACCAGAAAAATTCCCAATAAAATAAAAACTCCACCAAAACAAGCCAAATCAAGAAACAAATCATATATTCCTTCACTCATGCCACCATTAAGCATAATATAACCATCATTAGGTATAGGGGAGAGGTTGTAGCATCACTTACCAAGAAACAAGGGAAAGAGAGATTGTGGACACCTTAGAGTTTCAAACAAACTTCACTACAACCCTTACTAGCACTAGAAGATAGGATTTTATGGAGTGAAATGGATGGAAGCAAATGTTTTGGGTTGATTTGCACCAAGTAGAAGCTAGAACTTGAAGAGTTTCTCCTTCCTTCTTGAGCTTAGAGAGCCGGCCAACAAGAGAAGAAAAATGTTGATTTTTGGACATTTTTTTGATATTTAATCCTTGGGTCAAAAAAGTCAAGAAATTGAATAGTAATTCTTAAAGTGCAACCAATGAGGAGGTGACACTTGTCACCTTATTAAATGCATCCTTATCATTCTTTTCTCTCTCACATCAATCACTTCACACATTCTACTTATCACTTAACACCCGACAAATTTTACACAGTATCCGAAACTTAACCTTATTGGCCGAATTTTTCCGAACTTTTCGCACTAGTGGGTCCCACGTCCAATATAGATTCTTAATTTTCTAAAAATTCACCAATGCTAGAAAAATCATCTTAAAACTATAACTGCTCATAAAATCCACTAAGAAAATATTTCTAAGCCAGAAAATGCAGAAAACATGCAATTAAGGGGAAATAAACCCTAGGAAAATAATTAGGGTTTTACGGGTTCTCACACAAATCCCAGCACAACTAAGTCAAATATGCAAAAAACCAAACCAGAACCTTAATTGCAGGTTTACAAATTACACTATGCTGTAATTAGTCCAACTCAGTCTATACAAGTCCAAATTCATTGATTCCAAAGGCATATGGTAGCTAAGACATCAAGATACATTTCATCAGAAGACCTCAACCACCAAATCCAAAGCAATTCCAGTCAAAACAGCCGATTACAGGCGCAGTTCGGCCATCCTGAAACCCAGAACAGCAACAGTAAAATCGACATTTCTCACTCTACACTACTCCAAATGACCTGAAATTTGACAGGCACCTCAAACACATCAATACCTACAACTTTCATGTTTTAATCAAAGGCCAATTCGGCCTCTAACCATATGATACAAAACCGGACAGAAAAGGGGGTTATGAAACCCTAACTTTCTCAAATTCCTTCCAAACCCAAAATTGATTGCAATTACCAATCATTTACATCCACTAGAGTCATAACCCCTCATTACCAACCATCATAAATAACCACAACATCATGATCACATTAAACCAGAAAATTCATCAATAAAATAAAAACTTCACCAATTCATCTCAAACCAAGAAATAAACTACAAATTTCAGCACTTTAGCTACCACTAAGCACAACTCAAGCTTCATTAAGTGTAGGAGGAAGTTCATTCACCACTCACCTAGTAAACAAGAGAGGGAGAGTTGTAGAACACCTTAGCTTCTCCAAAAACTTCACCAAACTAACCACTAACACCAAATGGAGAGATTTTATGGAGTAGAAACAAATTTCAGCACTTGGGTTGGATGATTTGAGCTAGTTGGAAGCTTAAATGGTGAAGAGCTCTCTTCCTTTCTTCCTTAAGGTTGGTCGGCCAAAGAAGAGAAAGAAATGGTGATTTTTGTGGTAAATTTGAGATATTTAAACAACAATTGGTAAGAAAGGTCAAAAGTCAAATAAGTCAAATAAGTGGCAACCTCTCTTAAAGTGACACATGTCACTACATTAAATGCATTTCTATCCTTTTGTTTCCTCTCACATCAATCACATCTCATCCTCTACTTATCTCTTAACACCCGATAAATTTCACCCAGTATCCGGAACTTAACCTAATTGGCCGAATTTTTTCGAACTTTTCGCCCTAGTGGGTCCCACATCCAGTATACACTCTTAATTTCTCAAAACCTATTTGATACTAGAAAAATCATCCAAAAACTATATCGGCTCTAAACATATCTAGAAAAATTCCCTACAAAAAAAAAATGCAGAAAACAAGCCATTAAATAATACGGGTTCTCACACTCATACTTTCGGGGAGTCACAATCTCCCCTCCTTAAAAGAATGTCGTCCTCGACATTCCCTCTTGTACCAATCAAGTCGAGACATCCCGCAAGAATCACTAATATTGCAAACCAAACCCACAGTCCGGCATCCTAAACTTCAAGCCTAGGATACACTACAGAGATCTGAAGCCTAAGCTCTGATACCAATTGTCACGGCCCCACCTCCCCCTAAGGCGAACCAGAGGGTTCGGCGGGCCGCCTGCCCGGCTCTCGCCGGGACTCAGTCGTTCACTACAGTCCTCAATGGAATTTCAAGATATTTATATCAAATATACATCAAAGGTTCCCAAACTTTACATATCAAAAGCGAAGCGTCCATGCTTCCACTGCGCCACTCTGATCCTTAATACCAACTATCATACAGGAGGGAGTCCAAAACTAGACGATTACATATCCAATCAATTCTAAACGTTCAATACAATCCCAATATGAACGATTACACAAAAGAAAATCCACATTCAATCCATATATGAGATAATCCATGAATAAACACTACAAGCCCTTCCTTCACCTTGAGCCCTGTGGAGGGGAATAAAACATTTTTGGGGTGAGCTAGAAGCTCAGCGAGTAACCAGTAAAATCAGTAATCAAATCGGTTTAACCATAGTTCATTTCAATGATGTTCAATTCAAATCAAATGATAAGTCCAGAAACAATTTCAACATTTACAAAACCTTAAATATGGAGTATCAATAATTCAAGAAACATGTACAATGGAAAGCGATAGTAACATTCGTGCAAAGGATACGTTCGTTCTCCTGTCATTTCATTGCATTTTTGGTTTCATTCGTGCATTCATTCACCCCGTCCCTGGCTTTTGGCTAGGCTCCACCAACCTACAAGGTAATACTCGAGTATACCGAAACGTTCACCCAAGTTCCTAGTCGCCCGACCGAGTCCGCTTCTGGCTCGAGACGACCGGTAACAAGGGGCAATGGCCAGTTCAGCCCAAAAGGCTTACATTCATGCGGAAGTAGCATTTAATCACTAATCATTGAAAATTTCATATTTATTAAGGTCGAGTGCGATAAAGTACACACTCGCCTAGAAAACTCGTTTTAACAATCATTGAAAGCAAAATCAATAATAACAAGACACTAATATGCAAGCACGCATGATATGTAAGAAAACAGTTCCAAAAGTAGCTTTGAAAACAGTTCAAAAGTAGATAATGCAAGAAAGCGGTTCAACAGTAAATTTGGAAACAGTTTGAGGTCACTCACCTCAATGGCTCAGAAATCATCCATCATATAACATTGCCTTGCTCAAACCCAAGTCTTAGATCACAAACTCAATGCAAACAAATCCCTTCAAAGTTCGGACAGCACTTCGAATTTGCTAACTTTTCCAGCCATCATGGCTTCATTATTTCCTCATTCCAACCCAAAGGTACACACACAACAACAAGTTCATCCAATAGCCATTCAGCAAGCTCCAAGTAGTACTAGTACAAGTCAAGCTAGGGAAAAGTCCGGAAATGAAAGTTAAGCTCAAAACCAGAAAAACAGTTTTGACGTCATTTTGCGGTAATGGTGCCAAAAGCACTACGATTGTCGGATGAAGGTGCAAGACCCACCGTTTCGAAGCTAAGAGACAGGGCTACAACAATGACGAAGGCCACTCAGTCCAAATCCCAGCACAACTAAGTCAAATATGCAAAAAACCAAACCAGAACCTTAATTGCAGGTTTACAAATTACACTATGCTGTAATTAGTCCAACTCAGTCTATACAAGTCCAAATTCATTGATTCCAAAGGCATATGGTAGCTAAGACATCAAGCTACATTTCATCAGAAGACCTCAACCACCAAATCCAAAGCAATTCCAGTCAAAACAGCCGATTACATGCGCAGTTCGGCCATCCTGAAACCCAGAACAGCAACAGTAAAATCGACATTTCTCACTCTACACTACTCCAAATGACCTGAAATTTGACAGACACCTCAAACACATCAATACCTACAACTTTTATGTTTTAAATAAAGGCCAATTCGGCCTCTAACCATATGATACAAAACCGGACAAAAAAGGGGGTTATGAAACCCTAACTTTCTCAAATTCCTTCCAAACCCAAAATTGATTGCAATTACCAATCATTTACATCCACTAGAGTCATAACCCCTCATTACCAACCATCATAAATAACCACAACATCATGATCACATTAAACCAGAAAATTCATCAATAAAATAAAAACTTCACCAATTCATCTCAAACCAAGAAATAAACTACAAATTTCAGCACTTTAGCTACCACTAAGCACAACTCAAGCTTCATTAAGTGTAGGAGGAAGTTCATTCACCACTCACCTAGTAAACAAGAGAGGGAGAGTTGTAGAACACCTTAGCTTCTCCAAAAACTTCACCAAACTAACCACTAACACCAAATGGAGAGATTTTATGGAGTAGAAACAAATTTCAGCACTTGGGTTGGATGATTTGAGCTAGTTGGAAGCTTAAATGGTGAAGAGCTCTCTTCCTTTCTTCCTTAAGGTTGGTCGGCCAAAGAAGAGAAAGAAATGGTGATTTTTGTGGTAAATTTGAGATATTTAAACAACAATTGGTATGAAAGGTCAAAAGTCAAATAAGTGGCAACCTCTCTTAAAGTGACACATGTCACTACATTAAATGCATTTCTATCCTTTTGTTTCCTCTCACATCAATCACATCTCATCCTCTACTTATCTCTTAACACCCGATAAATTTCACCCAGTATCCGGAACTTAACCTAATTGGCCGAATTTTTTCGAACTTTTCGCCCTAGTGGGTCCCACATCCAGTATACACTCTTAATTTCTCAAAACCTATTTGATACTAGAAAAATCATCCAAAAACTATATCGGCACTAAACATATCTAGAAAAATTCCCTACAAAAAAAAAAACGCAGAAAACAAGCCATTAAATAATATCGGTTCTCACACTCATACTTTCGGGGCGTCACATTTGACCCTGTTGATCTACCAGTCGTGCCAGGATATTTGTCATTTGTTGCATTGCCGTCCCCATTTGATCTCCAGCCTCAACCCTCGGTCCCTGTTCTTGCTCGGCCACTGTTTCTCTTTCTTCTCTCGGTTCTTGAGTTTGCCTAGCTCCACGGCCACGACTACGTCTCCCGTCCATATATATGTTTTCCCTCTCTCTTTTCTTTTCTTTTTCCCCAAAAAGGTAATTTAGTAAATAAACACAGTAAATTGACTACAGTAACAAATTCTAGCATTCCAAATACACAAATAAACAGATATGCACATAACACGCCATATCAAGAAGACGGATAAGCAAATACACAAATACATATCAAGTTGGACAGATAACCATGTACACACAGGTATACGAACGTCATGTAGAAACAATATACAGGTAAATCCAAAGGAAAAGGTGAAGTCGTCCCAGTATCAGCCCGTCCGGTCTCTCACGTCACTTACTATCCAAACTAGATGTCCCTGACCTCCTGTGCTCATTCTAGTCAGACAAAGCCTGTTCATGTTCTCAAAATGCAAGTCTCAAGTACTTAGCAGCGCCGCAACTCTCGAGTACTCAGGCACGAGAATCCGAAATAAGATAATTCACATCTCGAGCTGCAGTCCCAGGAGTAAACTATCTACAATCGGAATTCCTACCTGACATACCTATCTACGGTCCTCAGATACCATGAGAAAGATTTAAGGCCTATAACATTCGCAATTCATAGCTTCACTTAGTCCCTCATACTAATTCACCACTTAGTCCAGGGTCACTCCGGGCAGAGACCACGCGAAGCAGCTATAGGTTTTATCCCTCAATCGCTTAACTTTCAAGTCAAATCGAATCCCACAGTCCGGTATGCTAAACTTCAAGCCTAGGATACACTACAGAGATCTGAAGCCTAAGCTCTGATACCACCTGTGACGGCCCCACCTCCCCCTAGGGCATACCCCAGGGTTCGGCGGGTCGCCTGCCCAACTCTCGCCGGGACTCAGTCGTTCACTACAGTCCTCAATTAAAATCGAAATAAATCACAAGAATAGATAGGGCAGCGATCCAAACTTAAAGCGGAACTTATATACATTGCCATCCCAAAAGGGTGTATAAAGATCGAATATACAAAGGTTCTCAATCCTTCGTACGTCCAGCCCGTGCCAAGCACTAGGGCGAGAACCATTACAAAAAAAAACAAAAGAACTAGACTAGGCTAGTCTATGCTCTCATCCTGCTCGCCGTCCCCTGTTAAGGAAAATAAAACTAAAGGGGTGAGCTAAAAGCTCAGTGAGGTTCCGAACACATAGTCAGATAGTCAATTCAATACGTTAAACATGGAGTATCAATAATTCAAGAAATTTTTACAATGGAAAGCGATAGTAACACATTCATTAAAAGGATACGGGCTCACATGGAGCTATTTGTTCGTTCGTTCGTTCCCCTGACATTTCCCCTTATTCCTCCAATTATTTGAAAATTTCCTTTTTGAGAAGTAAAACCCTCGTGCCTTCGTTCGTTCATTCATCCCCTTCCGGACGTTGACCGGACTCCACCCATCCGGACGTTGGTCGGACTCCACCCATCCGGACGTGGCCAGACTACAAGGTAATACTCGAGTATACCAAATTCACCCAGGGTCACCATATCGCCCGACCGAGTCCGCTTCTGGCTCGAGTCGATCGGTAACGAAGGGCAGGGCCCAATTCAGCCAAAAGGCTTACATCATGCGCAACTAATGTTTCAATCATTAAATCATTGAAAATTTCACATTTCATTTAGGTCGAGCGCGATAAAGTACACGCTCGCCTAGAAATTCGTTTTGAAAATCATTGAAAACACTTAACACATCATCAAACAACAACAACAAGTCATGAAGTCATGGAGAATATAACAAACAAGAAACACTCACCTATGTACGCAAAACAACGGGTAAAATATCCTTCCGGATATTATCCTCAGTCACCGAGAAAACCTAAATTAAACGAGAAAGAATATTACAGATCATCTAGCACAACAATTAGGTGCAATCAAAGAAACTCGACAATTATTGAGTAGAACGTACAAAAAGACTTTAAAGTGAAACGAGGACATTTGGACCCGTGGACAAAAATAACTAGGGTTTCATAGACCAAACGTAAGTATACCAGTTCAAATAGAAACTTAGTCCTCGAGCGAAAATTTGGACAGCATGCCCTTTGTGTTTACCTAATTTTCCAACCATTTTGGCTTCATTATATTTCTCATTCAAGCCCAAGTTCATACACAACACAAATGTATTCAATAGCCGTTCCATAGGCTCAAGACAATACAAGAACATAAATCAACTAATAACAAATGCGGAAATGAAGTTTACAAAAGACAGATTTGACGGGTTTTTGCGGAAGGAGCACATCTGAGGCTACGCTTATCGAATTGGTGTGAAAATTATACCGTTTTGAAGCTAAGACGAAGGCCTACAACTTTCATGAAGGTTACTTAGTCAAATTTCCAGTGTAACCTGGTCAAATTCCCAATTTACAGAGCCAACTTCCAACTATACGGCTAATTAACCGCACTGTACTAGAATGGTCATATCTCTGGCTACCAAGGTCCGTTTAAGGTGTTCTTGTAGGTGTTGAAAAGCTAAGACAGAGTACTAAAACTTTCATGTTTTGGAAAATGGCTAAATCAGGACGGATTCTAGTGAATAAACATGATAAACTGGATGAACTGACTAAAATGGAACACTGGAAACATCCTAAAACAGTGAGGGTATTTTTGGTCTTTTCACAGGGTACGTTGCTCCGATTGAGCTGAAATTTTGTAGACACCTATCAAATACCATTGTATACAACTTTCATGTTTTGTGCCAAGCCTAATTCGGCCTCTAACTACATGAACTGGAACCGGACAGAACAGGGTGAAATTTTTCCAGAAATCTGGAATTTTTATCCCAATGATAACTTTCTTCATTTCTTGCTTCACTTGCTACCAAAACCCCCTATACAATCTTGGATACAACATATATTAATCATACATCAAGTTTGGCAGCAATTCATCAAGCCCTAATTCATGTATCCACAAGGAAAAACAACACCCAAAACATGATAACAACCATTATTCACCACAAATTTGAGATGCTAAGCTAATTTGAACAAGATTAAGAGTAAGAAATGGGGAAATCATCATCCTTACCTTTCTTAGTGTCTACCAAGAGCAACTCTTGCTTTCCCCTTCAAAATTTCACCAACACCTCACTAGATAAACACTCAAGGATGACTTTAATCGGTTTAGTTTTCTTTCTTCCTCACTTGGTGACTAGATTTCAAGAAGAAATGGTGAACTCTCTCTTGGGGTTTTTCTCTCTCTATCTCTCAGCCAAGACCAGAAAATATGAAGAAGAAAGATGGCTGAAATGAAGGATAAAAAGGCAAGAAAAAAAATTAATCAAGGAGCCATGAGGTGGTGACACTTGGCACCACCAAAGCCATGCAAATTTTTCTCTCTCTCCCTTGCATTTTTGGCCACAAATTTCGGTCAATGGCAGCTGGAAATGAGGGGATATTTTGCTCAAATATCAATGAGCTCATGTGGTAAGAAATTGGTGGTCCAGTGGTGCGTTCAATCGGTAGTGCGCGGTACACGTCGGTTTGCACCGTTTTTCCTTAAATCACACGTACTAGGGTTTTTTTCTTCCCAATCACTAACTTTTTATCATTGCTCCTGCTCACATATTATTTCTCACCTAAAAGTCACTCTTAATCACCAAATTTGAATCGTTACTCCGTACCGAAAAATCATCCTTCGAAAAATCGCGAAAACCCTAACTTGCTCCAACTGAAAACGAAAAGTGAAACCCTACTTTCTAGGTTCATTTACACTTATTGGGTAATGATTGGGTAGTAGGGCTATAACAAATGAATAATTTCTAAATAAAAAGGCATTTTTGAGAAAATATAAGAAATTTGCGAGTCCTCACACTCTCTCCCCCTTAAAAGAATTTCGACCTCGAAATTCATACCTTTCGTCGCCTCGGAGAACCCCAGAACTTGGTGCTGATCTACGGCTTAAACTTGTGTTGATATTTTGTTCGGTTTCCTCTTTCATGAGTTTGTTTCAGTTTGGTTCCTTCCACTTGTTGAGTACTACCCTCTCGTGGCTGTTTCTTCGGGCAATTGCTAAGTTGATGATTGCTACTCCCACAAATCAAACATTTTCCCCCTTTCCGCCAGCAATCATTCTCAGTGTGATTTGCCTTTCCACAGTATCCACAGGCCAATCGAGGAGCTACTGTTGGATCTTCTCGAGAAATGTCCTTTGATCCGATCTGACTTCCTTTCATGGACCTTTCATCTAATGCTCTAAATGTCCAAGGTGGGCGAGGTGAATGGTTCACTTTTTGCACTTTGGAGAGCATTATCTTTTCTCCGGATTCCTCACGTATACTGCTGGATGTATCTCTTTTCCGCGTTTGAAAGGCTTTTTCTTGGGCTTTCACATCCTCAATTCTTTGGGCCTTCTCAAGAGCCTCTGTAAACGTATTAACTTGAACTGCCGCTAATGCCTCCTGGATTTCCAAATTTAGTCCTTTTATAAATCGTCTTATTCTCCGTCGCTCCGTAACCACCAATTCGGAAGCGAATTTAGACAGTCTAGTAAATTTGGTCTCATATTCGGCCACACTTAGGGTTCCCTGACGCAACCCAATAAATTCGTCCTATCTCCTTTCTTGGACTAAAGGTGGGAGATACTTTTCGTTAAATTCCCTTACAAAGTTCGCCCATGTCCATACCGTCTGTTCTCTTTCCCACTTGGCCTTAATTACATTCCACCACGCGCGGGCTGGTCCTTCGAATTGAAATACAGCAAAATTTACTTGTCTTTGCTCCGTGTAATTCAAAGTCGCGAAGATATTAATCATTGCCTCCAACCACTGCTCAGCTATATCCGGATCAGGCCGTCCTTGAAATTTCGGAGGTAGAAACTTTTGGAACCTCTCAAGAGCCTTATCCTCTCCGATCTCAGGATTTCGGGGTTGATTCACTGGCATTTGACCCTGTTGATCTACCAGTCGTGCCAGGATATTTGTCATTTGTTGCATTGCCGTCGCCATTTGATCTCCAGCCTCAACCCTCGGTCCCTATTCTTGCTCGGCCACTGTTTCTCTTTCTTCTCTCGGTTCTTGAGTTTGCCTAGCTCCACGGCCACGACTACGTCTCCCGTCCATATATATGTTTTCCCTCTCTCTTTTCTTTTCTTTTTCCCCAAAAAGGTAATTTAGTAAATAAACACAGTAAATTGACTACAGTAACAAATTCTAGCATTCCAAATACACAAATAAACAGATATGCACATAACACGCCATATCAAGAAGACGGATAAGCAAATACACAAATACATATCAAGTTGGACAGATAACCATGTACACACAGGTATACGAACGTCATGTAGAAACAATATACAGGTAAATCCAAAGGAAAAGGTGAAGTCGTCCCAGTATCAGCCCGTCCGGTCTCTCACGTCACTTACTATCCAAACTAGATGTCCCTGACCTCCTGTGCTCATTCTAGTCAGACAAAGCCTGTTCATGTTCTCAAAATGCAAGTCTCAAGTACTTAGCAGCGCCGCAACTCTCGAGTACTCAGGCACGAGAATCCGAAATAAGATAATTCACATCTCGAGCTGCAGTCCCAGGAGTAAACTATCTACAATCGGAATTCCTACCTGACATACCTATCTACGGTCCTCAGATACCATGAGAAAGATTTAAGGCCTATAACATTCGCAATTCATAGCTTCACTTAGTCCCTCATACTAATTCACCACTTAGTCCAGGGTCACTCCGGGCAGAGACCACGCGAAGCAGCTATAGGTTTTATCCCTCAATCGCTTAACTTTCAAGTCAAATCGAATCCCACAGTCCGGTATGCTAAACTTCAAGCCTAGGATACACTACAGAGATCTGAAGCCTAAGCTCTGATACCACCTGTGACGGCCCCACCTCCCCCTAGGGCATACCCCAGGGTTCGGCGGGTTGCCTGCCCAACTCTCGCCGGGACTCAGTCGTTCACTACAGTCCTCAATTAAAATCGAAATAAATCACAAGAATAGATAGGGCAGCGATCCAAACTTAAAGCGGAACTTATATACATTGCCATCCCAAAAGGGTGTATAAAGATCGAAAATACAAAGGTTCTCAATCCTTCGTACGTCCAGCCCGTGCCAAGCACTAGGGCGAGAACCATTACAAAAAAAAACAAAAGAACTAGACTAGGCTAGTCTATGCTCTCATCCTGCTCGCCGTCCCCTGTTAAGGAAAATAAAACTAAAGGGGTGAGCTAAAAGCTCAGTGAGGTTCCGAACACATAGTCAGATAGTCAATTCAATACGTTAAACATGGAGTATCAATAATTCAAGAAATTTTTACAATGGAAAGCGATAGTAACACATTCATTAAAAGGATACGGGCTCACATGGAGCTATTTGTTCGTTCGTTCGTTCCCCTGACATTTCCCCTTATTCCTCCAATTATTTGAAAATTTCCTTTTTGAGAAGTAAAACCCTCGTGCCTTCGTTCGTTCATTCATCCCCTTCCGGACGTTGACCGGACTCCACCCATCCGGACGTTGGTCGGACTCCACCCATCAGGACGTGGCCGGACTACAAGGTAATACTCGAGTATACCAAATTCACCCAGGGTCACCATATCGCCCGACCGAGTCCGCTTCTGGCTCGAGTCGATCGGTAACGAAGGGCAGGGCCCAATTCAGCCAAAAGGCTTACATCATGCGCAACTAATGTTTCAATCATTAAATCATTGAAAATTTCACATTTCATTTAGGTCGAGCGCGATAAAGTACACGCTCGCCTAGAAATTCGTTTTGAAAATCATTGAAAACACTTAACACATCATCAAACAACAACAACAAGTCATGAAGTCATGGAGAATATAACAAACAAGAAACACTCACCTATGTACGCAAAACAACGGGTAAAATATCCTTCCGGATATTATCCTCAGTCACCGAGAAAACCTAAATTAAACGAGAAAGAATATTACAGATCATCTAGCACAACAATTAGGTGCAATCAAAGAAACTCGACAATTATTGAGTAGAACGTACAAAAAGACTTTAAAGTGAAACGAGGACGTTTGGACCCGTGGACAAAAATAACTAGGGTTTCATAGACCAAACGTAAGTATACCAGTTCAAATAGAAACTTAGTCCTCGAGCGAAAATTTGGACAGCATGCCCTTTGTGTTTACCTAATTTTCCAACCATTTTGGCTTCATTATATTTCTCATTCAAGCCCAAGTTCATACACAACACAAATGTATTCAATAGCCGTTCCATAGGCTCAAGACAATACAAGAACATAAATCAACTAATAACAAATGCGGAAATGAAGTTTACAAAAGACAGATTTGACGGGTTTTTGCGGAAGGAGCACATCTGAGGCTACGCTTATCGGATTGGTGTGAAAATTATACCGTTTCGAAGCTAAGACGAAGGCCTACAACTTTCATGAAGGTTACTTAGTCAAATTTCCAGTGTAACCTGGTCAAATTCCCAATTTACAGAGCCAACTTCAACTATACGGCTAATTAACCGCACTGCACTAGAATGGTCATATCTCTGGCTACCAAGGTCCGTTTAAGGTGTTCTTGTAGGTGTTGAAAAGCTAAGACAGAGTACTAAAACTTTCATGTTTTGGAAAATGGCTAAATCAGGACGGATTCTAGTGAATAAACATGATAAACTGGATGAACTGACTAAAATGGAACACTGGAAACATCCTAAAACAGTGAGGGTATTTTTGGTCTTTTCACAGGGTACGTTGCTCCGATTGAGCTGAAATTTTGTAGACACCTATCAAATACCATTGTATACAACTTTCATGTTTTGTGCCAAGCCTAATTCGGCCTCTAACTACATGAACTGGAACCGGACAGAACAGGGTGAAATTTTTCCAGAAATCTGGAATTTTTTATTCCAATGATAACTTTCTTCATTTCTTGCTTCACTTGCTACCAAAACCCCCTATACAATCTTGGATACAACATATATTAATCATACATCAAGTTTGGCAGCAATTCATCAAGCCCTAATTCATGTATCCACAAGGAAAAACAACACCCAAAACATGATAACAACCATTATTCACCACAAATTTGAGATGCTAAGCTAATTTGAACAAGATTAAGAGTAAGAAATGGGGAAATCATCATCCTTACCTTTCTTAGTGTCTACCAAGAGCAACTCTTGCTTTCCCCTTCAAAATTTCACCAACACCTCACTAGATAAACACTCAAGGATGACTTTAATCGGTTTAGTTTTCTTTCTTCCTCACTTGGTGACTAGATTTCAAGAAGAAATGGTGAACTCTCTCTTGGGGTTTTTCTCTCTCTCTCTCTCAGCCAAGACCAGAAAATATGAAGAAGAAAGATGGCTGAAATGAAGGATAAAAAGGCAAGAAAAAAAATTAATCAAGGAGCCATGAGGTGGTGACACTTGGCACCACCAAAGCCATGCAAATTTTTCTCTCTCTCCCTTGCATTTTTGGCCACAAATTTCGGTCAATGGCAGCTGGAAATGAGGGGATATTTTGCTCAAATATCAATGAGCTCATGTGGTAAGAAATTGGTGGTCCAGTGGTGCGTTCAATCGGTAGTGCGCGGTACACGTCGGTTTGCACCGTTTTTCCTTAAATCACACGTACTAGGGTTTTTTTCTTCCCAATCACTAACTTTTTATCATTGCTCCTGCTCACATATTATTTCTCACCTAAAAGTCACTCTTAATCACCAAATTTGAATCGTTACTCCGTACCGAAAAATCATCCTTCGAAAAATCGCGAAAACCCTAACTTGCTCCAACTGAAAACGAAAAGTGAAACCCTACTTTCTAGGTTCATTTACACTTATTGGGTAATGATTGGGTAGTAGGGCTATAACAAATGAATAATTTCTAAATAAAAAGGCATTTTTGAGAAAATATAAGAAATTTGCGAGTCCTCACACTCTCTCCCCCTTAAAAGAATTTCGACCTAGAAATTCATACCTTCCGTCGCCTCGGAGGACCCCAGAACTTGGTGCTGATCTACGGCTTAAACTTGTGTTGATATTTTGTTCGGTTTCCTCTTTCATGAGTTTGTTTCAGTTTGGTTCCTTCCACTTGTTGAGTACTACCCTCTCGTGGCTGTTTCTTCGGGCAATTGCTAAGTTGATGATTGCTACTCCCACAAATCAAACATTTTCCCCCTTTCCGCCAGCAATCATTCTCAGTGTGATTTGCCTTTCCACAGTATCCACAGGCCAATCGAGGAGCTACTGTTGGATCTTCTCGAGAAATGTCCTTTGATCCGATCTGACTTCCTTTCATGGACCTTTCATCT
Source organism: Coffea eugenioides (assembly GCF_003713205.1). NCBI lineage: Eukaryota > Viridiplantae > Streptophyta > Magnoliopsida > Gentianales > Rubiaceae > Coffea > Coffea eugenioides. The sequence goes on from NW_020864094.1 coordinate 62,643, forward strand.
AATGCTCTAAATGTCCAAGGTGGGCGAGGTGAATGGTTCACTTTTTGCACTTTGGAGAGCATTATCTTTTCTCCGGATTCCTCACGTATACTGCTGGATGTATCTCTTTTCCGCGTTTGAAAGGCTTTTTCTTGGGCTTTCACATCCTCAATTCTTTGGGCCTTCTCAAGAGCCTCTGTAAACGTATTAACTTGAACTGCCGCTAATGCCTCCTGGATTTCCAAATTTAGTCCTTTTATAAATCGTCTTATTCTCCGTCGCTCCGTAACCACCAATTCGGAAGCGAATTTAGACAGTCTAGTAAATTTGGTCTCATATTCGGCCACACTTAGGGTTCCCTGACGCAACCCAATAAATTCGTCCTATCTCCTTTCTTGGACTAAAGGTGGGAGATACTTTTCGTTAAATTCCCTTACAAAGTTCGCCCATGTCCATACCGTCTGTTCTCTTTCCCACTTGGCCTTAATTACATTCCACCACGCGCGGGCTGGTCCTTCGAATTGAAATACAGCAAAATTTACTTGTCTTTGCTCCGTGTAATTCAAAGTCGCGAAGATATTAATCATTGCCTCCAACCACTGCTCAGCTATATCCGGATCAGGCCGTCCTTGAAATTTCGGAGGTAGAAACTTTTGGAACCTCTCAAGAGCCTTATCCTCTCCGATCTCAGGATTTCGGGGTTGATTCACTGGCATTTGACCCTGTTGATCTACCAGTCGTGCCAGGATATTTGTCATTTGTTGCATTGCCGTCGCCATTTGATCTCCAGCCTCAACCCTCGGTCCCTGTTCTTGCTCGGCCACTGTTTCTCTTTCTTCTCTCGGTTCTTGAGTTTGCCTAGCTCCACGGCCACGACTACGTCTCCCGTCCATATATATGTTTTCCCTCTCTCTTTTCTTTTCTTTTTCCCCAAAAAGGTAATTTAGTAAATAAACACAGTAAATTGACTACAGTAACAAATTCTAGCATTCCAAATACACAAATAAACAGATATGCACATAACACGCCATATCAAGAAGACGGATAAGCAAATACACAAATACATATCAAGTTGGACAGATAACCATGTACACACAGGTATACGAACGTCATGTAGAAACAATATACAGGTAAATCCAAAGGAAAAGGTGAAGTCGTCCCAGTATCAGCCCGTCCGGTCTCTCACGTCACTTACTATCCAAACTAGATGTCCCTGACCTCCTGTGCTCATTCTAGTCAGACAAAGCCTGTTCATGTTCTCAAAATGCAAGTCTCAAGTACTTAGCAGCGCCGCAACTCTCGAGTACTCAGGCACGAGAATCCGAAATAAGATAATTCACATCTCGAGCTGCAGTCCCAGGAGTAAACTATCTACAATCGGAATTCCTACCTGACATACCTATCTACGGTCCTCAGATACCATGAGAAAGATTTAAGGCCTATAACATTCGCAATTCATAGCTTCACTTAGTCCCTCATACTAATTCACCACTTAGTCCAGGGTCACTCCGGGCAGAGACCACGCGAAGCAGCTATAGGTTTTATCCCTCAATCGCTTAACTTTCAAGTCAAATCGAATCCCACAGTCCGGTATGCTAAACTTCAAGCCTAGGATACACTACAGAGATCTGAAGCCTAAGCTCTGATACCACCAGTGACGGCCCCACCTCCCCCTAGGGCATACCCCAGGGTTCGGCGGGTCGCCTGCCCAACTCTCGCCGGGACTCAGTCGTTCACAACAGTCCTCAATTAAAATTGAAATAAATCACAAGAATAGATAGGGCAGCGATCCAAACTTAAAGCGGAACTTATATACATTGCCATCCCAAAAGGGTGTATAAAGATCGAATATACAAAGGTTCTCAATCCTTCGTACGTCCAGCCCGTGCCAAGCACTAGGGCGAGAACCATTACAAAAAAAAACAAAAGAACTAGACTAGGCTAGTCTATGCTCTCATCCTGCTCGCCGTCCCCTGTTAAGGAAAATAAAACTAAAGGGGTGAGCTAAAAGCTCAGTGAGGTTCCGAACACATAGTCAGATAGTCAATTCAATACGTTAAACATGGAGTATCAATAATTCAAGAAATTTTTACAATGGAAAGCGATAGTAACACATTCATTAAAAGGATACGGGCTCACATGGAGCTATTTGTTCGTTCGTTCGTTCCCCTGACATTTCCCCTTATTCCTCCAATTATTTGAAAATTTCCTTTTTGAGAAGTAAAACCCTCGTGCCTTCGTTCGTTCATTCAACCCCTTCCGGACGTTGACCGGACTCCACCTATCCGGACGTTGGCCGGACTCCACCCATCCGGATGTGGCCGGACTACAAGGTAATACTCGAGTATACCAAATTCACCCAGGGTCACCATATCGCCCGACCGAGTCCGCTTCTGGCTCGAGTCGATCGGTAACGAAGGGCAGGGCCCAATTCAGCCAAAAGGCTTACATCATGCGCAACTAATGTTTCAATCATTAAATCATTGAAAATTTCACATTTCATTTAGGTCGAGCGCGATAAAGTACACGCTCGCCTAGAAATTCATTTTGAAAATCATTGAAAACACTTAACACATCATCAAACAACAACAACAAGTCATGAAGTCATGGAGAATATAACAAACAAGAAACACTCACCTATGTACGCAAAACAACGGGTAAAATATCCTTCCGGATATTATCCTCCGTCACCGAGAAAACCTAAATTAAACGAGAAAGAATATTACAGATCATCTAGCACAACAATTAGGTGCAATCAAAGAAACTCGACAATTATTGAGTAGAACGTACAAAAAGACTTTAAAGTGAAACGAGGACATTTGGACCCGTGGACAAAAATAACTAGGGTTTCATAGACCAAACGTAAGTATACCAGTTCAAATAGAAACTTAGTCCTCGAGCGAAAATTTGGACAGCATGCCCTTTGTGTTTACCTAATTTTCCAACCATTTTGGCTTCATTATATTTCTCATTCAAGCCCAAGTTCATACACAACACAAATGTATTCAATAGCCGTTCCATAGGCTCAAGACAATACAAGAACATAAATCAACTAATAACAAATGCGGAAATGAAGTTTACAAAAGACAGATTTGACGGGTTTTTGCGGAAGGAGCACATCTGAGGCTACGCTTATCGGATTGGTGTGAAAATTATACCGTTTCGAAGCTAAGACGAAGGCCTACAACTTTCATGAAGGTTACTTAGTCAAATTTCCAGTGTAACCTGGTCAAATTCCCAATTTACAGAGCCAACTTCAACTATACGGCTAATTAACCGCACTGCACTAGAATGGTCATATCTCTGGCTACCAAGGTCCGTTTAAGGTGTTCTTGTAGGTGTTGAAAAGCTAAGACAGAGTACTAAAACTTTCATGTTTTGGAAAATGGCTAAATCAGGACGGATTCTAGTGAATAAACATGATAAACTGGATGAACTGACTAAAATGGAACACTGGAAACATCCTAAAACAGTGAGGGTATTTTTGGTCTTTTCACAGGGTACGTTGCTCCGATTGAGCTGAAATTTTGTAGACACCTATCAAATACCATTGTATACAACTTTCATGTTTTGTGCCAAGCCTAATTCGGCCTCTAACTACATGAACTGGAACCGGACAGAACAGGGTGAAATTTTTCCAGAAATCTGGAATTTTTTATTCCAATGATAACTTTCTTCATTTCTTGCTTCACTTGCTACCAAAACCCCCTATACAATCTTGGATACAACATATATTAATCATACATCAAGTTTGGCAGCAATTCATCAAGCCCTAATTCATGTATCCACAAGGAAAAACAACACCCAAAACATGATAACAACCATTATTCACCACAAATTTGAGATGCTAAGCTAATTTGAACAAGATTAAGAGTAAGAAATGGGGAAATCATCATCCTTACCTTTCTTAGTGTCTACCAAGAGCAACTCTTGCTTTCCCCTTCAAAATTTCACCAACACCTCACTAGATAAACACTCAAGGATGACTTTAATCGGTTTAGTTTTCTTTCTTCCTCACTTGGTGACTAGATTTCAAGAAGAAATGGTGAACTCTCTCTTGGGGTTTTTCTCTCTCTCTCTCTCAGCCAAGACCAGAAAAAATGAAGAAGAAAGATGGCTGAAATGAAGGATAAAAAGGCAAGAAAAAAAATTAATCAAGGAGCCATGAGGTGGTGACACTTGGCACCACCAAAGCCATGCAAATTTTTCTCTCTCTCCCTTGCATTTTTGGCCACAAATTTCGGTCAAAGGCAGCTGGAAATGAGGGGATATTTTGCTCAAATATCAATGAGCTCATGTGGTAAGAAAGTGGTGGTCCAGTGGTGCGTTCAATCGGTAGTGCGCGGTACACGTCGGTTTGCACCGTTTTTCCTTAAATCACACGTACTAGGGTTTTTTTCTTCCCAATCACTAACTTTTTATCATTGCTCCTGCTCACATATTATTTCTCACCTAAAAGTCACTCTTAATCACCAAATTTGAATCCTTGCTCCGTACCGAAAAATCATCCTTCGGAAAATCGCGAAAACCCTAACTTGCTCCAACTGAAAACGAAAAGTGAAACCCTACTTTCTAGGTTCATTTTCACTTATTGGGGAATGATTGGGTAGTATGTGAGGCCCCAGTCCGATCGTAAGTCGATATTAGAGTTATTTGATATTCGGTATGGAAAATAGGGTTTTATGGCTAGGAAGGAAACCTTAATTCGGTTGAGCTTGAAAATCCTAGTTTATGTATTATGATTATAAGGTTCAAGCTATAATTTATATTCGGTATTCTAGTGTGTGCCTTGACATAGGTAAATATAGGATTTGTTTACAATATTAGAAAGTTTAAGTGGAAGATTATTTATCGCCTGCCTTTTCTACATTTTCTTTATTAGAAAAATTTCCAGGATAATTTTTATGAGTAAATATGGGTTTTCGATGATTTTTCAAGTATCGGTTAGATTTTGAGAAAATAAGAACGTATATCGGATGTGGGACCCACTAGTGCGGTAAGTTCGGAAAAATTCGGCCAATTAGGTTAAAATCTGGATACTGTGTAAAATTTATCGGGTGTTAAGAGATAAGTAGAGAGTGAAATTTGATTGATGTGAGAGGAAAAAGAAAGATAAGATGCATTTAAGAGGTGACAAGTGTCACTCTCTTATTGGTTATACTTTATGATTTACTATTCATGTTTTTGACTTTTCACCCAAAATGGTTAAATATCTTAAAAATTGCACAAAAATTACCATTTCTTACCTCCTCCATAGCCGGCCCTCTCTCTTGCCAAGAAGGAAGAAAACTTCTTCAAACTTCAAGCTTTCAACTAGCTCAAATCATCCAAACCAATTGCCTAAACTAGTTTCTACTCCATACAACCTTTCCATTTGGTGTTAGTGGTGAGTTTGGTGAAGTTTTTGGAAGAGCTAAGGTGGTCTAAAACTCCTCTTCTCTTGTATACTAGGTAAGTGATGATTGAACATACTCCTACACCTAATGATGCTTAAGTTATGCTTAGTAGTGGCTAAAGTGATGATATTTGTGATTTATTTCTTGATTTGAAGTGATTTGGTGAAGTTTTTATATTTTTGAGGAATTTTCTGGTTTAATATGAATGTGATGTTGTGGTCATCTATGATGGTTGATAATGAGGGGGAATGACTCTAGTAGGTGTGAATTAGTGATAATTGCAACCAATTTTGGGTTTGGATTGAATTGTGGAAAGTTAGGGTTTTATCACCCCTTATTCTGTCCAGTTTTGGATCATAGGGTTAGAGGCCGAATTGAATTTTACTTAAAACATTAAAGTTGTAGGTATTGATGTGTTTGAGGTGCCTGTAAAATTTCAGGTCATTTGGATTAGTGTAGAGTGAGATATGTCGATTTTACTGTTGCTGTTCAGGGTTGATCAGAATGTGCGAACTGTGTTTGAAATGGGTTGTTTTGACTGGTATTTCTTTGGATTTGGATGTTGGTGTCTTTTGATGAAATGTATCTGGATGTATTAGCTATCATATTCCTTTGGAATTTCTGGATTTGGACTTGTGTAGGCTGAGTTATGATGTTTGTACTAGAATACGGTTTGTGATCCTGTTTTGCGATTCTGGTATAGTGTCTTGCATTTTTGACCTTGTTACATTCAAAATTGGACAAAGTTTCCTTCTTCAATATTGTAGCCCCTTAAGTCCTGGATATCCCTGTAAATTTTCAGGTTAAACGGATTAGTATAGCCTGATTTATAAACGAAATACTCAGACCTGTTGTGACCGTCAAATTCTGTTACGTTTTTGGAAAGTTTCTGACCGTGATTTTTTTCGATTTTGATAGAGTACGATCTGGGTGTCGACTTCTTCATAAGAAATGTAGAACTTGGCCACAGCTTTGAAACGCTATAAAGTGCGTCAAAATTTGAGTCCCGTAGCTCTAGTTATGATCGAAATAAGAATGCATGTCAGAACTGTTTTTATATCCGGACAGTTTACGACTGAAACATTGGCTTCACATTTGACTAGATTACAAGCTGTTTGGGCTTGCGACCAAAACACCAAACTTATAGCCCTATATCAGAGCTTTCTAACGCCCTTGGAAATTCATGAATCGGATTTATAAAACCTGAGATATAGCCGAGCAAACAAGGCCTGCCCGTGAAAATGACCATTTTCTGGTCAGATCTGTTTTGGTCCTGATGACCAATTTCCGTTCCGGATTTGGATTGCCGACCTTCACGAAAGTTGTTCCATTTGGAATGAACCATCTAACTGCCAATTTTCAGCTCTTTTGACCATGTGTAGCATAGAAAACAGTTTGCACTCAAAACTGACCATTTGTGCCTTGGCCAGATTTCGTAAGTGATTGTGTTTGGTTCATTTGGGACTGAAGCCTCCAGTTTCAGTTCTGGATGTCTTCATAACAGTTTTTGTTCATCCTTTAAGCTTCGATATGGCGTCTCATACACCTTAATCCGATATTCGTAGCTCAACTTATGAGCAAACTAGAAACGAGTGTCAAATCTGCCGGTTCCGCTAACGGCCGTTTCCGTTTCCGTCCGTCATATTTACGTGCGCGCGTGTCATTTTTGCCGTTTTTCTTGTTTTAGGCACGATAGTAGCCGTTTGCGATATTATGTGACACAATCTACTATTTCAGACGGTGGTGAGCTGGGCGGAACTGGTGGGGCCCACTACTAGCTGTTCATTTCGATCCGACTACGTGTTTTTGCTATTTCAGAGTCTGAGTAAGTATTCATGCCAGTTTGGTGTGTTTTCTTTGCTATGTGTTTGAGATGTGTGAAAAGGGTACTTAGGCGAGGGTGTACTTTATCGCACTCGACCTAAACCCTAATTTGAATGTATAATTGTACTTGGCATATGTATATGAACCTTTTGGAACCAAAACCCTTGAGCTTGTGGCTCGGGGCGACTTTCGAGTAAAGTTTGTGAAGTTTGCAAAGTTTGTGAGTTCGTGGGCCCGATCTAAGACCTGTATGGACTATTCGAGCCAGTTAGGGCTTGGTCGAAGTCAGTCCAACTTAGTCTGAGGTCACCAAGTTTGTAGGTTCATGTTATGAACCAATTTTGTGAATCCGGTTCACCGAGAAGGTGACCAAGTTTGTGAACCGAGCTTGCGCCGCAAGTTCAATTTCGTTCGCTCGGGCAAGTTTGTGAGGTGACTGGCCAGTGAGGGTGATAAGGTGTCGGTGGGTGTACAAGTGAAGTTCTACGGACCATTGAGTGTGGTCGACGGAGTGTCGGCAGGAGATCACGCATGGCATATGAATTGGCTTTGGAGCCACCTGTATCCTTATTATGTGATGTTACTTTTCTGCTTTTGCTTTACTCTTACTGTGTAACTGTTGTTACGTGAAATTTATGCTTTCGCCCCTGTTTACTTACTAAGCATATAGCTTACCCCTTTCCTTTTGTTTTCCTTAGCAGGGGCCGACGCGGGGACTTTTGGCTCGTACACTAGTATAGTTAGATTGGCTTGTATTAGTTAAACAGTTAGGATGTTTGTTTTAGTTTTGGTGGTTTGTAAGGACCCTTCTTAGGGTCTCTCTTCTGCTGGTTGTGGTTATAGTGTATTAGAGTGGTTTGACTCGAGACTTTTGAGGATGTAAATGTAACTTTTGGGATTGTATATATATTGTATATAGTGCTCTTTCGATTTATCTAGTTTTATTGCTTTAAGTTTTGAGTCCTGGCGCGAGCTAGGCAGGCGGCCCGCCGATACCCTTGGGTTCGCCCTTGGGAGAAGTGGGGTCGTCACAGTTGGTATCAGAGCGCCTAGGTTAGAGGACTTGGGCAAGTGGGACATACGCGATAGGCACTAGGCATACTTGACCATTTTAAGTTGAATGATATCTTTTAAGCTGAAATGCTGGTGAACTGACGAATTAATGTTTTGTAGGTATGTATCCGGGCGGTTCGAGTGGTGCGGGACCCAGTGGCGTGGGACCTCGATTTCCGAGTTCGAGAGGCGTAGAGGATCGAGTGCTGCGTAAGCGGGCTATCCGCTATCGGCAGAGACCTGGAGAGCCTTACACTTTATACTCCCCTTTTGGTCAGGTGGCGCACCGATCTTGTGGATGTTGGTACACATACTGTTACCCTGACGAGGTCGTCCTGGCTGTGGACGACGAGCGACGCAGCCTGCTTAGACAGCTAGGCGAGGCTAGAGAGGTTGGCCTTGGGCAGGCGATGCGTATTAGGGACTTGGAGCGGGGTCTCCGAGAGGAGAGGGAGAGGACGGATGCTTTGCACCGTCAGCTTCAGGACACACACCTAGGGCTGTCAACGGTCCGGGTCTGGACCCGGACCCGGACCGGACCCGGCAACATTTTCCGGGTATGGATAAGTATATAGAACCGCGACCCGGACCCGGACCCGAACCCATTTTATCTAACAGAAAAGCGGGTCGAATACGGGATATATCATTCCGACCCGTATTAGACCCGACCCGTTTTAATTAATTAATAATTAGAAAAATATACCAATCTATCTATCAAAAATCACCAAAAGACATACACGTTCTTTCATTTCCCCAATTTTTCGAACCCTACTGCCCTAGCCGCACATCTCCCTCTCACTCTCTTTTCTCTTTTGCTGTGCCTCCGCCCTCCGCCAGTCCGCCGTGGAACAGGCGAAGCCAAATCCATTTCTGATGCCTACGCTGATGGTTGCAGCTCCAAAGAAGCCCAGCTCTTCTAGGCTTCTAGCAGTTTCTGTTTTGCTGCCTCCGCCAGTCCGCCGTGAAACCCGCGACGCTCTCTCCATCTCTGACGCCTGACGGTTGTAGCTCCAAAGAAGCCCAGCTCTTCCAGGCTTCAAGTAGCCCAGCTCTCTTTCTCACAGTCACATGTAAGCTCCGTAGATGCTCTTCGTCCAGTAAGCCTTACGGCTTATGGTTTAAGCTATAAAAGTTGAGCACGGAATTCTGGATTGTTTGGTCCTCGTGTCACTGATTCAATCAGAGGCACTTATAGCAATTCTAGACTGGTCATCTTGTTTGTCCGCAGTAATTAATTTACCCAAATGTGGCAGATTTCTATTTCGGCAATAAAAAAAAAAGGATTTTTATTTGGAGTAATTTTTTGGATTAATTGCATTTTGCACTCCTCCACTATGCGTAGATTGCATTTTGCATCTTCAACTATGTGAACTCATTATTATTTTGCATTTTGCAGTGAGCTATGTGAAACTCGAAATTTTCATCTTTTTTTAAATCTCTAAAAATTTTATTTCAATACGACAAGATTAGTGTAATTGGTCTAATTATGTGAGATCCTGTTGGGCCACGCTTTCTTTGTAGTTCACTTCTGAAACCCCTCAGAGTAAATTTACTTCCTTCACATAAATTGGCATTGGCCGTATGCCTCAGTTTGCAAACATTAAACGAACTTGTATCCTACTTTTGAATGCTTGAGGAAGCAAAATGCTGTTTCTTTCTCCCAAGCCTTAGCTAAGATTTAATGATGATTGAAGTTAAATAATCTGGCCAGCTGCCTAACATTTTTAGTGAAATATTCTGCTTGAATTGGAATCTTACCGGACTCGGACCCGGACCCGAGACCCGGCGGGTGCGGTTCCGGGAGACAGATTAAGAGACCCGTCGGGTATTTGGGTCGGTTCCGGAATTAATACAGTGTGACGGGTCCGGGTTCGGATTTATCAATTCCGGCCCGGACCCGGCCCGTTGACAGGCCTACACACACCAGCACCTCTTCGCTATGAAGAGGTAGCTGAGGGATAGGGCTCGGAGTATGTCGGTCGACTGCGAGCTCCTACTAGATCTAGCTGCAGAGGCACCGCCACGGGCCACCGGTCAAGAGAGGATGGACGAGGTGGACACGTTAGGTTCTGTTGGGAACCTGGGCCCTAGGGGAGACGATTAGGGTCGCTTTTGTACTTTTGTTTAGCTAGTGTATGACTTTTGTTAGAACTAATTCGGCTAATTCCTTTTGTTACTTGGCCGACTAACTAGATTTTGGAGCCGGAGTGCTCGTGTATATTGGGTTTTGTACCGACTGGAGGTCGGGTAATGTGTAAATCTTTTGGTGTGACTTTGTAAATACGTGTATATATTTGAATAGAATTTTGAACTTATCTTTTGTGTGCCTTTTGTGCGTAAGTTTTGTGTCTCTTCTTTTGCTCATAGTCTGGATGATAAGTATACGTATTGTTCCGAATTATAGACTTGTACACTAGATGGACTCCGGTGGTCCAAGTGGAGCTAGAGGGCTAGGACAAGGCTCTGAAGGAAATAATGGAAACGGGCCGGATCAAATAGCTACAGCCATCCAGCGGATGGCCGATCTGTTAGAACGCAACTAAGCCGTCAAATGCAGGGGACAATCGACCTAAAGGGCCAGCAATAGTGTATGCAATGGGTCAACAGGAGGCGATTGACCCTTCGGCAGGTTTTGAAGGTACGCTTTGACCAGCGAATTAATTTCAAGGACAAAATTGTCCTAAGTGGGGGAGATTGTGAGGCCCCAGTCCGATCGTAAGTCGATATTAGAGTTATTTGATATTCGGTATGGAAAATAGGGTTTTATGGCTAGGAAGGAAACCTTAATTCGGTTGAGCTTGAAAATCCTAGTTTATGTATTATGATTATAAGGTTCAAGCTATAATTTATAGTCGGTATTCTAGTGTGTGCCTTGACATAGGTAAATATAGGATTTGTTTACAATATTAGAAAGTTTAAGTGGAAGATTATTTATCGCCTGCCTTTTCTACATTTTCTTTATTAGAAAAATTTCCAGGATAATTTTTATGAGTAAATATGGGTTTTCGATGATTTTTCAAGTATCGGTTAGATTTTGAGAAAATAAGAACGTATATCGGATGTGGGACCCACTAGTGCGGTAAGTTCGGAAAAATTCGGCCAATTAGGTTAAAATCTGGATACTGTGTAAAATTTATCGGGTGTTAAGAGATAAGTAGAGAGTGAAATTTGATTGATGTGAGAGGAAAAAGAAAGATAAGATGCATTTAAGAGGTGACAAGTGTCACTCTCTTATTGGTTATACTTTATGATTTACTATTCATGTTTTTGACTTTTGACCCAAAATGGTTAAATATCTTAAAAATTGCACAAAAATTACCATTTCTTACCTCCTCCATAGCCGGCCCTCTCTCTTGCCAAGAAGGAAGAAAACTTCTTCAAACTTCAAGCTTTCAACTAGCTCAAATCATCCAAACCAATTGCCTAAACTAGTTTCTACTCCATACAACCTTTCCATTTGGTGTTAGTGGTGAGTTTGGTGAAGTTTTTGGAAGAGCTAAGGTGGTCTAAAACTCCTCTTCTCTTGTATACTAGGTAAGTGATGATTGAACATACTCCTACACCTAATGATGCTTAAGTTATGCTTAGTAGTGGCTAAAGTGATGATATTTGTGATTTATTTCTTGATTTGAAGTGATTTGGTGAAGTTTTTATATTTTTGAGGAATTTTCTGGTTTAATATGAATGTGATGTTGTGGTCATCTATGATGGTTGATAATGAGGGGGAATGACTCTAGTAGGTGTGAATTAGTGATAATTGCAACCAATTTTGGGTTTGGATTGAATTGTGGAAAGTTAGGGTTTTATCACCCCTTATTCTGTCCAGTTTTGGATCATAGGGTTAGAGGCCGAATTGAATTTTACTTAAAACATTAAAGTTGTAGGTATTGATGTGTTTGAGGTGCCTGTAAAATTTCAGGTCATTTGGATTAGTGTAGAGTGAGATATGTCGATTTTACTGTTGCTGTTCAGGGTTGATCAGAATGTGCGAACTGTGTTTGAAATGGGTTGTTTTGACTGGTATTTCTTTGGATTTGGATGTTGGTTTCTTTTGATGAAATGTATCTGGATGTATTAGCTATCATATGCCTTTGGAATTTCTGGATTTGGACTTGTGTAGGCTGAGTTATGATGTTTGTACTAGAATACGGTTTGTGATCCTGTTTTGCGATTCTGGTATAGAGTCTTGCATTTTTGACCTTGTTACATTCAAAATTGGACAAAGTTTCCTTCTTAAATATTGTATCCCCTTAAGTCCTGGATATCCCTGTAAATTTTCAGGTTAAACGGATTAGTATAGCCTGATTTATAAACGAAATACTCAGACCTGTTGTGACCGTCAAATTCTGTTACGTTTTTGGAAAGTTTCTGACCGTGATTTTTTTCGATTTTGATAGAGTACGATCTGGATGTCGACTTCTTCATAAGAAATGTAGAACTTGGCCACAGCTTTGAAACGCTATAAAGTGCGTCAAAATCTGAGTCCCGTAGCTCTAGTTATGATCGAAATAAGAATGCATGTCAGAACTGTTTTTATATCCGGACAGTTTACGACTGAAACATTGGCTTCACATTTGACTAGATTACAAGCTGTTTGGGCTTGCGACCAAAACACCAAACTTATAGCCCTATATCAGAGCTTTCTAACGCCCTTGGAAATTCATGAATCGGATTTATAAAACCTGAGATATAGCCGAGCAAACAAGGCCTGCCCGTGAAAATGACCATTTTCTGGTCAGATCTGTTTTGGTCCTGATGACCAATTTCCGTTCCGGATTTGGATTGCCGACCTTCACGAAAGTTGTTCCATTTGGAATGAACCATCTAACTGCCAATTTTCAGCTCTTTTGACCATGTGTAGCATAGAAAACAGTTTGCACTCAAAACTGACCATTTGTGCCTTGGCCAGATTTCGTAAGTGATTGTGTTTGGTTCATTTGGGACTGAAGCCTCCAGTTTCAGTTCTGGATGTCTTCATAACAGTTGTTGTTCATCCTTTAAGCTTCGATATGGCGTCTCATACGCCTTAATCCGATATTCGTAGCTCAACTTATGAGCAAACTAGAAACGAGTGTCAAATCTGCCGGTTCCGCTAACGGCCGTTTCCGTTTCCGTCCGTCATATTTACGTGCGCGCGTGTCATTTTTGCCGTTTTTCTTGTTTTAGGCACGATAGTAGCCGTTTGCGATATTATGTGACACAATCTACTATTTCAGACGGTGGTGAGCTGGGCGGAACTGGTGGGGCCCACTACTAGCTGTTCATTTCGATCCGACTACGTGTTTTTGCTATTTCAGAGTCTGAGTAAGTATTCATGCCAGTTTGGTGTGTTTTCTTTGCTATGTGTTTGAGATGTGTGAAAAGGGTACTTAGGCGAGGGTGTACTTTATCGCACTCGACCTAAACCCTAATTTGAATGTATAATTGTACTTGGCATATGTATATGAACCTTTTGGAACCAAAACCCTTGAGCTTGTGGCTCGGGGCGACTTTCGAGTAAAGTTTGTGAAGTTTGCAAAGTTTGTGAGTTCGTGGGCCCGATCTAAGACCTGTATGGACTATTCGAGCCAGTTAGGGCTTGGTCGAAGTCAGTCCAACTTAGTCTGAGGTCACCAAGTTTGTAGGTTCATGTTATGAACCAATTTTGTGAATCCGGTTCACCGAGAAGGTGACCAAGTTTGTGAACCGAGCTTGCGCCGCAAGTTCAATTTCGTTCGCTCGGGCAAGTTTGTGAGGTGACTGGCCAGTGAGGGTGATAAGGTGTCGGTGGGTGTACAAGTGAAGTTCTACGGACCATTGAGTGTGGTCGACGGAGTGTCGGCAGGAGATCACGCATGGCATATGAATTGGCTTTGGAGCCACCTGTATCCTTATTATGTGATGTTATTTTTCTGCTTTTGCTTTACTCTTACTGTGTAACTGTTGTTACGTGAAATTTATGCTTTCGCCCCTGTTTACTTACTAAGCATATAGCTTACCCCTTTCCTTTTGTTTTCCTTAGCAGGGGCCGACGCGGGGACTTTTGGCTCGTACACTAGTATAGTTAGATTGGCTTGTATTAGTTAAACAGTTAGGATGTTTGTTTTAGTTTTGGTGGTTTGTAAGGACCCTTCTTAGGGTCTCTCTTCTGCTGGTTGTGGTTATAGTGTATTAGAGTGGTTTGACTCGAGACTTTTGAGGATGTAAATGTAACTTTTGGGATTGTATATATATTGTATATAGTGCTCTTTCGATTTATCTAGTTTTATTGCTTTAAGTTTTGAGTCCTGGCGCGAGCTAGGCAGGCGGCCCGCCGATACCCTTGGGTTCGCCCTTGGGAGAAGTGGGGTCGTCACATAGTAGGGCTATAATAAATGAATAATTTCTAAATAAAAAGGTATTTTTGAGAAAAATATAAGAAATTTGCGAGTCCTCACACTAAGTGAATATCTAGATGTATTCCTGGACGAATTGGTGTCATTGCCACCTGAAAGAGAAATCGAGTTTAAGATTGATTTAACACCTGAAACTACTCCCATCTCAAAAACCCCATATCGGATGGTGCCCGCAGAACTTATGGAGTTGAAATTTCAATTGCAAGGCTAGAACGGGGATTTATACATGAGAGTGAGTCACCTTGGGGCGCTCTAGTGCTTTTTGTCGAGAAGAAGGACGGAAGTTTGAGGTTGTGCATTGATTATCGAGGGTTGAATGCAGTGACCATTAAGAATAAATATCCTTTACCCCACATTGACCTCGACCAGCTACAAGGGGCTATGGTGTTTTCTAAATTAGATCTACGACAAGGATATTACCAATTGAGAATTAGGTAAGAGGATATGCCCAAAACTGCCTTTAACACTCGATATGGGCATTATGAGTTTGCAGTGATGCCTTTTGACTTAACTAATGCCCCACCTGCATTCATGGATTTAATGCATCGGGTGTTTAAATCTTACTTGGATCGATTTGTGGTGGTGTTTATTGATGATATTCTGTTGTATTCTAAGACAAAGAGAAGCATGAGCAACACTTGAGAATAGTATTACAAACCCTGACAGAACATCAATTGTTTGCCAAGTTTAGTAAGTGTGAATTTTGGCTAGAGAAAGTATCGTTTCTAGGCCATATAATCTCAAAAGATGGACTCACTATAGATCCAGCTAAAGTTGAAGCTGTTGCAAAATGGAAACGGCCAGAG
>NW_020864095.1:0-33955 GCF_003713205.1 Coffea eugenioides
TAAAGTGAAAATGAAATAAACAGTTAAAGTCATGCAATTGCACATATAAAACACATATACGCATGTAGGGTCAAATAAAGTCAAAAATAAAGGATAGAGTGTACCTCCCTCGCAATGGTAAGCAAATGAAGGGAAAGTAGCTTCAAAACAATAAAAGGGTCAAGGTACCACTTTAATTGAGAAAAATTAAAAGAAATGCGCAAATACAAAACTCACTTGATCATAAAGCCCCTAAAGTCATGACTTAAGTACAATTGAAACAAAGCATAGTAGTCAATTGAAGCAAACAAGCAATGAAGTTGTAAAATTAAAACTACCAAGGACCAAATTGAGGAGATTATTCAATTGATTGGGTCATAGTGGAACAAGGGGAGACTTGGGGAGTTAAAGTGCAATTGTTTTGGAACATTTCCATGCAACTTCATGCAATTTTCATGCAAGCTACGAGTGAAGCTTTTTTCATTTCCGGTTACTGAGTTTCTACCAATGCTTCCTATTAGCTATCCAAGCTAACTTAAACAAGGTTTCAAACCCAACATTCCAGCTTCCATACGACCGTCATCACACACACAAAACTAATTGTGCCAAACGAAAGGAATCAAGGCAAAGAGTGGCCATAAGATCAGATTTCTGCTGCAAACTTTGTAGCTCATTCCGTACGGTTCTGTTCGTAAAGAAATTCTAACCAAAGCTGTTATCTCATCAGCCCCAAACTCACATAATCAGTTTTAACATAACCTCAAACATGGTTTGCCCAGCCTTAGCAGATTTCAACAAAGAATGTCTAAGCCAAAAGAAAAAACAAACAAAATGATAAGACAGAAAGGCCGTGCGAAATCTGGAAAAATTCTTGTAATTTTCATGCAACCGAAACTTGCTTATGCGAGGTGAAGCTTACCCCAGCCCAATGCTATGGATTCCACCCATATTATTACCATTAACCAAATGCAGTTGTCTACTCCGCAAAGATCAAGTAAGGGAGCTAAACATAAAAAAAATCAGCAACGAAACTGAATTTGGGAGCTGTTACGGGAAGCAAGAATATGAAAAACTAATGCAGCTTCATGCAAAAAAAACATGAGAAAAGCTTCTGCAACTTTCTGTTGCAGCATCTCCCTTATTCAGCCTAGGTGGATTCAGGTAGAGCAACCGAAATGCAAGATCCCAAAGGCACAAACTTGGGACAGGGAGAGAGGAAAGATAAAACATCACAGAAATGACATGAACACCTGCAGCAAAACTTCGACCCAACCCAATCTGATCCCCGGAATCAGGCATGCAAATCTGGAAACAGGAACTTTATGCAAAAGGGTTCGGCAGCAAGCTTGCGGCACCACAAAGACTTAGACAACAAACAGACCCAATGGAAGATACCCAACCCAATCAGAATTTTAGCTATTCCAGAAAATCAGTCTACAAGCATCGATGCAACATACCAAACATTTTCGAACTTGTTGTAGCAAATTCTCACGTATAAATCTCAACCAAAAGCCATCTGAACCTAGGCAACAAAATCCTCCAACATTCTTCCTATTACTATCAAATGCAGCAATGTCATCTGACCACGAAAAACGCAGCCAAGATGCCAAGAAAAACTTGCGGTAAACGTTCATGATATGTCAAATCAACAACGCATGAAACACTGACTTCAAATGAACTAAGAGCTTCAGTTTTCTC
This sequence comes from Coffea eugenioides, assembly GCF_003713205.1. NCBI lineage: Eukaryota > Viridiplantae > Streptophyta > Magnoliopsida > Gentianales > Rubiaceae > Coffea > Coffea eugenioides. Next base: position 1,678 of record NW_020864095.1, read on the forward strand.
CCACTCTAAAAGAACAGAGCATGAACAACGATGTTTTCTCACACAACAGATTCGGATACAAATCATACAAAGTTGGAAACTTTCTTCATTTTCTCACTCGGCTAAACATATTTATGCAATAATTCCCTCCAAAACCCACCGATTCATTTCCCAACCCAGAAAACCCAGACGTTTTAGCTATCTAATGTTATTAAGATTATCTCAGCGCCACCACTTGACGGCTGCAACATACGATAGAAGATAAGGAATGCTACGGAGACATAAAGAAAGAAACTTGCAACGGATTCATGTCAATCGAATAACCAATGAGCACAGTACATCATAAGAACAAACTCCAGGAAAGGCAACAAAATGAATTCTAGGGAGAGTAAGCAACCCCGACGTACCTAAACGCAGATGAACGACAAAAGGGATAGCTTTGGGAGCGGTTTGTTCGGCAAAGTTAGACGGCAACAATGATGACGGCGAGGAGGACAGCTCTAACTCCGCTCTTGGACTTCTCTGCTTCCCTCTGCTTAGCCGTCAGCTCTCTCTTTCTCAGTCTGCCCCTATACTCCCTCGATCTCTCTCTTCTTCTTTCCAAGCTCCAGCCGCGTCCCAGATCTCTCTTTTCAGATTTTTCAGCCGTACTCAGTGCTAAACTAGTTCTACCTTTCTCTCATCTGTCTTACCTTCTTTTTCTTTTCCGGACTCTCTTTTTTATCAGTCCGTCAAGTGCATCCAATCTCTCACTATTTTTTCTCGGCCGTCCCAATCCTTTTCTTAGCTGACGGACTGTTCTATCTATTTATAGAGTTATAGGCCTACAAAGTACTTCACTCTAAAGTGAGGAGTTTAAGGGTGAGGGTTTTTTCACCCAAAAATTGTAGCATGCCGATGACCATTGGGAGCAAAAAGAAAAAATAGAAAAAACCCTCGTGAAAAACAAATGGTGGTAAAATGATATTTCTTCATGTTTTCTATAATGCTGCATGCGTGGCTTCTTTTCCTCTTTTTTTTTTAATAATAACTTAATTAATAATAATGAACCAAATAAATAAAAAAAAATAACAATTTAAATAAAATCAGATAAAATGAACAAAACTTAGAAATAAAAGACAAAAACAAAATGCTAATAATTTTTTCTTCTTTTTTTCAAAAAATTCTATGCTAAAATGATTTAAAAATAAAAATAAAAGTAAAAGACTAAAAGTAAATAAAACTAACATAAAAAATAAAAATAATAGTAAATAAAAGTACACTAAAAATTTGGTGTCTACAATAACTTTTGCACACTGAAGATACAAAAGATATAGAGTAATTTTAGTGAGAAAACACTCTCCAAGGAAGATTTGTAGTGTTGGTTGTGTGAAATTCATTGTAAACTTTTCATTTGTGAGTTAATACTTCAATAGTGTAGCTTTGTGAGGCTTGTCCTGAGGGATAGTAAAACTTCCTAACTTAACCGAGTGGAACTTTGGGCAAGGAGGAAGTGAGTCTTCCTTTGTACACAAGATTGGTTGTATTTCATCAACTTGAAAAATCTTGTTTGAATTGATCTACAAGCTCAAGAGGAGCTTGGTAGTCAATTGGTTTGCAATTCTTCCCTTCTTATTTACTTATTGTTATCTTGTGATCTTTAAATGGCTTATATCTTCTACTTCTCTCAAGTGATTTTGTTTATTTATTGATTGATTCATTGTATGATCACTTAGAAAAGCAGAAAAAAGTAAACCTTTCAAAATAATTGAGACAACAGTGCCATAAAACTTGATTGGATGAATCCAGACCACACAAATAACAGAGTGAAAACAGGTCACTTCAGCACAAAAAGGACCCATGCAGTACAAACTTATCTCTTCATTAACTCCTAAATAACCATCAAATCAGATCACCAATTGATAATGAATTGAAATTGGGGCAAACTTTGCTGAAAATTGTCGCGGTGTGATCCGATTCATCGCATCTAAGTGAAAGCAAAAGATGTGCATTATTCTTGTTTGTTTTGAAAGTTTGGAATGATTCTTTGAGCATTCGTTTCTCTACCTATACAAATTTTATCATTTGCTCTCCCATTTGAGCCTTTAAAAGAATAATTTCGTTTCAAATAAGTGCCTTAATGATCACTACCCTACATTGGGAAAATTTTCAAAAGGGAATGGATTCTCAACGAGCAATTCGTTTACTTGGTTGTCATGAGGCGTAAGAATGATACTTTGGCCATCGTTTCTACAACCTAAACACTGATCATCCCTTGCATCCTCATTTGAGCTAAAAATTGGTGGTTCTTTTCGAGTGCACATATGATTGCACCCCACATTGGGGAAGGAGATTGGGGAATTTTGAAAAAAAGGGAAAAGAAAAGGAGGGAACCGTAAATTGGGGAAATTTGATTCCACTTGGGTTCCAATTTTGAAAAAAAAAAGAAAGAAGAAAAGGAAGAGTTTTGTCCGCGTGGATCGCCAATGTTTCACAAATATGGATGAACAAGGGTCTTCCTCAGTCAGTTAATTCAGATACATGCAAGAAATTTCGCATTAATGAAAGTTTCCTTTCAGGGTTATTATAAGGAACGGAATACAAGTCAGGCCATCTTCTTTTTCCAATCAAACATTCTATCCCTAGTTATCCCTTTTGAGCCTTCAGAATAGAATACTTCATTTGGCAACCCCTGAGAATCGCAAACCCCACACTGGGGCAAGTTTGAGTTGGAAAAGAAAATTTTCAAGAAGTGAAAAAGTGAAAACAACAAAATCAAAAGCAAAAGAAGAAAAGAGAACCTCAGTTCAAAAGTAAATTGGGGCAAATTTCAAAGAATGGCAAAAAGCCGAAAAGTCAAAAGAAGAAAGAAAATGAAAGTGAAAAGCCTCAATTGAGCATAAACTGGGGCAAATTCTGATTTAACCCTAAAATAGGGTTGACGCAACAATGCGATCTCAGATTTTTCAAATCGCTTTTGAAATCCGCTTTCAAGCCTTAACTTTTCTAAGCACTCCACCTGACCCCATTACAAAACCCGAAAGTCCTGACTTCTGTTCTTTGCAATGGCCTTGTCAAGGAAATTTCTGATGCCAGAAGTTTTAGCTGTATTTCTGAATTGCCTGGGTATGGGGTTGACGCTACTCACCATGTGAAAACCCGCCAAGTTGAGGGAAAGGGAAAAGAGACAAAAAGCAAAGCAAGAAAAGTAAATGCAAGAAAATGCAGAAAATTCGACGCTGAAATCCCTGGTGAATGATGAGAAGAATACAAACAAATTCTGAGATCTTTGAGTTCAAAATAAGGGCAATTTTGGGAAAAATGCGATCTTTGGTGCAATGTCCTTGAAAGACTTATCCTTTAACTATCGTTTTCAAGCCACATTACAAGCTCACAAAGTCCATCGTTGACTTATTCCTTCATGACAACCCAAAGTGAGGATTATGCTTATAAGAAATCCATCAATCATTTGTAATCTTAAGGCTATAACCTGTTCCCACATGTTTAGCTATCGTTTCTACCCATCTGTGGCAAGATTTAAGCTTATATGTTGACTAAATTTTCTTAAGAAATAAGGGTGACAAACTCTTTGCTTTCACTAAGATGTGGTATTGAAGGGATTACATACCATTTGGGCACAAGAATAAGACAAATCTTGACCTCCCATTTCCAAATCAGACATAACACAAATTACCCAAAGTATCGATGCTAAAGTGAGGAAGAAATCTTTTGTAATTTGGCATTATTTTGAGAAATTCATCATGAAATTTTCTGTGTGATTTTAAGCAAGACGTTCAGATTTCTTCACATTATATAGCAAACACAGTTTCTTACTTTGTTCAAATAAATGGAGAGGCATCCAAACCAATTGTTTGCAATCAAATAGGCCCATACTGGGGCAAAATTTTTATTTGCAAGATTTCACAAAATAAGCCCACACTGGGGCAAACTTTTTATAGTCCATTTGAGGATTTCGTCAAAGACTCAAGCAAGACTTTCAAATCAATCACGCTGCCTTCTTCATGAAAATTTGAGTGCATGTAAGCCTCCTGTGCAGGTATCCATAGCTGAAATCAATGAAGAAGCGTAAGTCAAAATCTTACGAATCAAGGCCTCAAGGGGGAGCAACCATGCCGCAATGCAAATCAATTGATCGGTTGCACAATAATTGGTGGAAACTGAGGCAAATCATTTTTGGAAAGATTCTCTCGAAAAATTCAAAAGTCAAAGGACTGGGTTTTATCCCACTGACCATTCACAAAGACCACGTTGGGCCTGGACTTGGTGCCGCCAACATCACTTTATCACGTTGGGCCTGGATTTCGTGCCGCCAACTTCACAAGGATCACGTTGGGCTTGGATTTTGTGCCGCCAACTTCACAAAAGTCATGTTGGGATTGTTTTTCATTTCCACCACCGTTAGCATCGAGTCTATCTCACTAACGTGTGCGTTTTCATTCCTACCGCCGTTAGCATCGAGTCTATCTCACTAACGTGTGCGTTTTCATTCACAACGCCGCTAGCCGTTGGGTCAGTCCCACTAGTGTGCCTCTCATTTGCACTGCCACTAGCCGTGGGTCAGTCCCACTAGTGTGCATCATAATTTAATTTTGTTCGGGTCTATCCCGTGGGTCTATCCCATTTACATTTCCGTCCGGGTCTATCCCTTGGGTCTATCCCATTTACATTTCTGTTCGGGTCTATCCCGTTTACATGTCTGTCTGGGTCTATCCCATGGGTCTATCCCATTTAAAAGCTTATTCGGGTCAGTCCCATGATTAAAAGCTTATTCGGGTCAGTCCCATGATTAAAAGCTTATTCGGGTCAGTCCCATGATTTAAAGCTTATTCGGGTCAGTCCCATGATTAAAAGTTTATTCGGGTCAGTCCCATGATTTAAAGCTTGTTCGGGTCAGTCCCATGATTTTTAAAATTTTATCCGGGTCAGTCCCATGATTGTAAATTTTATTCGGGTCAGTCCCATGATTTTAAAAGCTTATTCGGGTCAGTCCCATGATTAAAGCTTATTCGGGTCAGTCCCATGATTTAAAGTTTGTTCGGGTCCAGTCCCATGATTTTTAAAATTTTATCCGGGTCAGTCCCATGATTGTAAATTTATTCGGGTCAGTCCCGATTTTAAATTTCTTGTTCGGGTCAGTCCCGTTTTAAATTTCCTGTTCGGGTCAGTCCCGTTTTAATTTCCTGTTCGGGTCAGTCCCGTTTTAAATTTTATTCGGGTCAGTCCCATGATTTTAAATTTCTTGTTCGGGTTAGTCCCGTTTTAATTTCCTGTTTGGGTCAGTCCCGTTTTAAATTTCTTGTTCGGGTCAGTCCCGTTTTAAATTTTCCTGTTCGGGTCAGTCCCGTTTTAAATTCCTGTCCGTCAGAACCATTTTGGCCAAATAACACAGGTAAGTATTTGGTGTCTACTTCTTTGTCTCAAGTTTTTTCAAAACTCGGACAAAGAGGGGCAAACTGTAGACACCAAAATTTTATTGTAATTTCTTTTTATTTTTGTCGCGTCAGTTTTAATCACTTTTTAGTTTTAGTTTTTTAGTTTTTACTTTTATGTTATTATTGTTATTTTATTTTTGGAATTTTAGCATAGAAATTCTCGAAAAGGAAAAAAAAATGAGAAAAAAAGGGAATTATTACTAAAATTAGCATTTTTTGTTTTATTTTTTTATTTTAGTCAATTTTTACTTAATTTATTTTGTTAATCGTTTAGTTCATTTGGAAATGAAAAAAGAAAAACAATGGAAAGTGAAAAATGAAAAAAGATTGAAAAATGGCAACTTTGTTGTTTTTAGTTTGTATATTTTGATGTGATATTACTTAAATTGTTGTTTTTTTTATTATTACTTAGCTTTATTATTAATTTTGTTTAATTATTATTCAAAAAAAAAAAAAAAGTGACCGCAGCATGCAAGCTGCGTATTGTCGCAGCTTGCAAGGACAGTCGAGGGTGCCCCATTGGAGGGCTGGATTTTAATGCAAAGCAGGCCTTTCATCCTCACCATTGGGGTGAGGGTTTAGGAGATTGGAGGTTCATATAAAAGCAAAAGAAAACAGCAGCCGAGAGAAGGGTTTTTGGTGGACGGATAGAGTTTTGAAGGTTGACGGCTAGAGAGGTTTTTTAGAGGGCGGCTGGAGAAAACAGAGGGGGGGACGAAAAAAAAACCGAGAGAAAGAACTGAGTTTCGGGGAGGGCTAGAGAGAAAGAGAGAACGTCGGATGAAGGGTTTGGGCAAGAGACAATAGGAGAGCTGAGTAGAGTTAGCAGCCGCAACGGGGGGAGAGAGAAGATCTGAGAAAAAGTCCGAGAGAGAGGGGGAGATAGGAACGGCTGAGAGGAGGCTCGGCTAGGAAGAAACAGAGAGAAAGGCGAGAGAGAAACAGAGAGGAAGGAGGGTTTTGTGAGAGAAAGCTAAGGACAGATGGAAGGGATCTGGGGATGACGGCTGAGGGTTGAAGGTTGGAGTAAGGAAAAACCGAGAATCAGGAGGCGGCTCAAAACTGAAAAAACCCAGCTACGATCCTGAGCCATAGGAAAAAGGAGAGCCGAGAGCAAGAGGAGGGGAGAACCACTTTGAGAGAAAAAAAACAGAAAGTGCCGAGGGTAGAGCGATAATCTGGGCAGTAGGGAGAAAGCCAGGGAAAAAGGGTTTACGGCTGAGAAGAAAAGAAACCAAGAGAGTTGCGGTCAATTCAGCCTTGCCCACGAAACCATAAATTTCTACACAAACTCCAACCTTGGGAGAGAAATTTCGTTCGGAAGTTTGGCAGAAATGACGCTTGAAACGTCTTCGAATCTGTCTCTACATTCGCCGACCTCATTTCTGGTTCATGTTCAAAGGGGCAACGAGTCGACTGCAGCTGCTTTCTTTGCTCGTTTCCTTGTTCAAGTTCGGTCAGAAGGCTTCATCAGGTCCTCTTCTGAACTAATCTTATAGTTCCTCCCTTTGTCACTCGTTGGTCTAAACATTTGCAGTTCTCTTTTGTTCTCTGTTGCTGCCATTGGTTTGTGTTTTATGCTCTGTCTTGATTCCTTTTGTTGATTCCCTTCAAAGCTGATTTTATAAGAATAGGATATGAGGCAGCTAGATGGTTTTGTATGTTTAAGAATTATCGGACATTTTGTGGAAGGTGATAAAGGTCCAAACTTTGAGTCTCTGTTTGCTTGTTATGGTGATGCTAAGCTAGTTGCAGCCGCGTTGATGGAGTCTTTTTCCTTGGTTTGCTGAAGTTTCGGTTTGCTTGAAATGTTTGATCTATTTGCTATTTGCCTGAGATGTCGTGAGAGTGTTTGGGAGCTTAGCAGTAGAGGCTAGCCGTTTTGCTTGGTCTGTGGTTGCCAAAAGAAAATCTTGCTGCAGTTTTCTTTCTTTCTTTTGTTGTTGATCAAACCAGATTTGCCACTTTAATCCTGCAAACAAAATGTCACGTTTTGATTTAGTCAGCAATTTCTGGTTTGATACACTTGTTTGTATGATGAAACGGGTGGAGTTGCTGCTGGAAATCGCCGCAGGTTTGGAAACAAAAGGCGGCAGCTTTCATTTTTCAGTAGCAGAAGCTCATCATGAGAAAATCCCAGAGACTTTGCTGCATTTTTCCTTTTTCTGTCGGCCAATTTGAGTTTTCCTTTGCGTAAATCCTGCAATGAAGATTTTGTGTTTGTTTTAGTTGGTTTAGACAGTTAAACTTCTGGTGTTTTGATGATTTCGTTTGAGTGAGTAAGAAGTCTAAGAAAATTGCAGCAAGCTTGGGAATAAGCTGCGGGTTCCTTCCTTTATCTCCTGAAGCTTGTCACGTAGTTATTGCATGTTTTGCATGAAAATAGCTTCTGAATTTAGCACTTTGACCTCTCAAGTCTCCCCTTGATTCACTAAGGCCCAATTACATTCCAATCTCTTGCAATTAAGTCCTAAATTGATTGCAACTTGAACCGTTATTTGGCCTCTTATTATTTTTAGGACCTTCGAAGTTCTTAAAGGTTTCAATTGAACTCAAATGGTTGATTAATGTTTGCGAATAGACCCTTGAAGTTCCCAAATAGCTTAATTGGACTTGAAAAGATTTGGTCAATGATTATTTTTGGGATTGATTGATAATTTTCCTTCTTTGGAAATTACGCATTACTTGGTCATTTTAATTTGCAAGTGAGGAAGGATTCGATGTTTGATGGATTCCGATTGTCTTATTAACATTTTACCATTAAATTGGTGCATTAATCCTTTGCTTTGGATGGTTTTAGCCCAAGATATCCCTTTCTTTGGTGACTCTCGCCCAAGTTGAGCCTTGTTTACTTTATTAACATCATAAATGGGGAGCTATAATTTCTTTTATCCCTTTTTTGTCTCTCCTATGTGATCCAACGTGCTAAGTGCGAATTGCATGTCTACGTTGCTTTCCTTGCCTTTTTTTAATTCCTTTCATTTGTTTCATTTACTTTTGCCTTTTATTTAAGTTATTCATTATGGGGTATGTGTACACCTCTTGGCTTGTAATAGATAGGGCTTGGAGAGCATTTTGGTCCATTTTCCCCTTCCCCTTTTCTTGTTTTAGTTAGCAAATGTAATAGGTTCATTGCTTGCTTTTGTTGCTACGTGTTAATTTGCTTTATTAGGCTCTTGCATCTAGTCGAGCATGCTAAGTGTTATGTGCTACGTGTTTATAGATGATTTGCATGTCTACTTGCTTTCTATAGTCATAGATGAATGTAATGGATGAATGCACGTCGCCACACTAGTCCAACGCTAGTTGTGGCTCATTGTCCCGTGTTCCACTAGTCCAATGCTAGTAGGAATTCATAGAAAGGGCTAGTCCAATGCTAGACCCAATAGGCCGCTCCCTCGCTAGTTCATACTTGCATGTCCACTACATTTCATGCATTTTTCTTAGTTTTTTAGCATTTGGCATGCCCCTCCAACCTTTTCCCCTTCATTTTAGGCTTTTTGCATCCTCATGCTAGTTATAGGGTACATTTGCTTGAGAGTCCCCTTTCGATAAGGGAAACGAGCGAGTTTGGCTACAAAATAGCCTTAGCACGCTAGTTCTTCCTTCTAATCCAAGGGAAAATCAAAGTCGTAAAGTTAGGAGTCCTTCCCGTGCCCGACCTGATGCATTCCCTTAAGGTCATACACTTGCATTCTTTTTATACCACATCCACACTCTTTTAGCCACATTTTCTCACTATTTAGAGTTTTTCTCAATCTACACTTTCTCACCACTTTCTTCCTATCACTTATTTATTTTTCTATCTCACAAATGGCACCCAATTGCACTTATATGTATCTACTATCCTATTTTCATTCATTTGCACACAAAAACACCTTTATTTTCTCACACTTGCACACTTGCACTTAAGTCCTCACTTGCATTAATCACGACTTCCTTGAGAGCTTTCCTTATTGGCCACCACAATTCATGTGGTTGGGACCTAAAAGCCTCATGAGAAACATTTTAGATTTAGGATTGCATTTTTCTTTCCTTTTCGCATCCATTAGTCATATCCAACATGCGATACATACCTTGGGTAGAAAAATTAGGAAAAGTGGGGCTAAGTCACGCAACTAGCTTTGGCTAGGGTGAGGGAGTGCCTTAGGCTTTGCCTTTGCCTTCTCCCTTATCAAATGTGACCCCCGATCCCTTTTTCTGGTTACGTAGACCTAAGAGTTCTTAAAAAGGGGTTTGTTTACTTTGCTTTTTCAAAAACAAAATCATTTTTGGGTGACTTGGTACACCCTAACTCCATACCAAGTGGCGACTCCATTTTTCATGCAAAAAAACCCTTTTTGAACTCTATTTGGCCAAATCGTCGCATTTTCAAGTCCCACGGCCTTTTATCTTCATTTTTCACACACGTTCACATACACACTACTTTCACACACACCACCATTTCAAAAAGTGGGGCGCGACAGAGAGGAGAAAGAGGAGAGCTTGGGGTGGCAGGAAAAGAAGAAAAGAAAGGAAGAACAAGAAAGGGAAAGGGAGACTGCGGGGAGATCAGAAAAAAGAAAACAAGAAAGAAAGAAAGAGGAAGGGAGCTTCGGGGGAAAAGAAAAAGGAAAAAGAGGGTTTCAGGCAGAAGGTAGCAGACAAGAGGAAAAGAAGAAAAGAAATCGAAAGAGAGAGGAGGGATTGAGAGAGAGGGGCAAGGGAAGATCAGAAAAGAAAAGCAAGAAAGAAAGGGAGGAAAAGAGAGCTTCGGGGAAGAATAGAAAAGAAAAGCAAGAAAGAAAGGAAGATCAGAAAAGAAAAGCAAGAAAGAAAGGGAGGAAAAGAGAGCTTCGGGGAAGATCAGAAAAGAAAAGCAAGAGAGAAAGGGAGAAAGAGAGAGCTTCGGGGAAGGAAAGAGAGAAAGGGAGAAAGGAGAAGGAAAGGAAAAAGAAAGGAAAAACAAGAAAGGAGAGGAAGAGGAGAGATAATCTGAGGACAAAAGACAGGGAAAGGAGACGGAACAAAGAAAACAGAAAAAGAGAGAAGGGAAATCGAGAAAAGTGCAGAAAATTTTTTCTACAAAACCCATCACCAGGCTGACGAATCAGCCCTCTTTCTTGCTCGTTTCTGGTCTCGATAGTGCTTGTTTTGAGGAGGTTTTTCTTTCTGCACCTTCTCTGGATATCTGGAAACAAATTTTGTTCAGTAATCATCGAGTGAAAACACCTCCGAAGCAACTAAATCGAGGCTTCAAGTTCCAGGTTCATCATCGCTGAAATTTCTGCGACAAAGTTCCCTTTGATTCATTTCAAGAGTCGGCACGTAGTTTTTTTGGGAGATTTCGCGTTCGTTTGATTCCACAAACATTCTAAGGTAATCAAAGCTTCTCCACTTGTAGATTTACCAAAAATATTTATGAAGATTCAAACTTACTGGATAAGAGTTTTAAGTTTTGCCTTGTAACGATACTTGGCGACCGTTGATACCTCTTTGCTGATGTCCATTGCATGGTCTTGATAGTTGAAAATCAGCCTTTTCAGACGTATGATGAAGTTTTCATAGTTACTTGATGGGTTTGTTTGAAATGGAGTGATGTAGGAATTATGAAGTTGATGTTGTGATTCATGAGCTGAGATTTCCATTTTCTGCCATTTATCGATCTGAGTTGCATAATCTTGGCTTAGGTTTTGAGTTTTGCGTTATCTTGCTACGATGTGGGCTTAATATTTGCGTTACATAAAAAGGGTTTCATTTTTCCCTTTAATGCAAGATCAAGTGATGATTTGGATGTTGGGTTTTGGTCAAAAATGCTGCTGTTGTTGTTCGTAGCTGGTAGTAATACAAAAAAGTGAAAAAAAAAAAGCTTCGAATGGTTTGCATGAAAGTTTAAAAAATTGCACTTTGACCCCCAAATTTTTGCTTAATTCTACTATGGCCCAAAAAGAATATGAAAAAATCAATCAATTTTACCATTTTAGAAATTCAATCATTTTATTATGTTTAAGTCATGTTTTAGACAAGTTCATTTTCTGGTTTAGGAGATAATTAGAGCTTAACTAGTTTTTAGAGATTTATTTCGCTTTGATTTGACCCCCAAAATTTTTCAATGTTTCAATTAGGTCAGTGCTTTGTTTTAAATTCTTGAATATAGGTTGTTTACTTTCATTTGAATGCTTTAATTGTTCAATTTCATGATTATTTCCATTTCTTTACATATTATTGCTTTTATTTGTTAATTAAATTGGTACATTGACTATCTTGTTGATTTTTGGACCTTTAAATAGGGTAAATCCAAACCCAATTAGCTACTACTTCAGGGGGGTATTCTCTTTCATTATTTAAAATCTTTTATGTGCTCCTACGTGTTTTATGTGTGTAATTGCATGTTTTTGAGTGATTTTTCTTTTAGTTATTCATTTTATTTGTTTTAAATTTCATGTATTTAATTTAATTTTGATGATTATTTGAAAGGCATTTAAATGCCAAATTGTAATCGATAGGGGGTTTAAGACATGTATTTAGATAGATTATGTAATAAATAGGTTTTAATTCTTATTAAAAGTGTAATTAGTTAGATAAATGTAATAGTTAGGTTATTATTTTATTCTTTTCCCCCTTACATTGTAGTTAGGGCCCCGAATATAATAGTTATGTCTCTATTTACTTTTATTTGCTTGTGTGCTTACATGCTTGTGTGCTTGTATGTTTACTTGCTTTCATTAGGGTTTTGCATCTAGAATTATGCCTATGTGTTATGTGCATTATGTGTACTTTATATGATCTATTTAGTTATAATAAATGCATGACGTCACCACACTAGTCCAACGCTAGTTATGGCCCTTCTCCCCGACTTCTCGCTAGTCTAACGTTAGTGAGAACTTATAGACATGGGTTAGTCCAATGCTAGACCCTTAGGGACCGTTCACGCGTTAGATCATGCTTGCGTGACAATCACTACATTTCATACATGTTTTCTACTTTTTAGGATCCTTACCATTTTTCATGATATTTCCTCTATATGTATATCCATTATTCCTATGTGCGAAGCGTGACATTTAGACTTGCATTCCATTTAAGAAAAATTAGACATAGGTTAGTTCATTTGCTTGACTAGGATAGGGAGTTACCCCTCAAATATGGGATATGGGCGAGTATAACTTTTTAACCTTAGCACGCTCGTATTCCCTCTATAAAAGGGAAAATTGAGTTACGAATCTTAACCCATGTACCCGTTATGTTGCGTCCCTCTCTTTTAGGTCACGTATGTTTGTATGTTATAATTTTTCTATTTTTTTCAAGTCTCATTGTTGCATATTCGTGACCTCTTCAAAAAATCACTTTTGGGCGTCGCAATTAATGCGATTTGCAGCAACTAAAATTCGAAAAGATATATTGACCCTTTCGATAGCCATTAGGTTTAGGTTTGCATTCATATAGTAACATCCATGTATGGTAAGTTTTTAAGTTAAACTAAGAAAATTTTTCGGCTAAATCACGCAACTAGCCTTGACTAGGTTGAAAGGGTGCTTTGGATTTCATCCTTGTCTCCCCTTTCTTCAACCGTGACTCCCGAGCAACCGTGACTCCCGAGCACATTTCTCTTGATTTTCGAAGACTTCGAGTCGTTTAAAAAGGATTTTTTCTCTACTTTTTATTTAAAATTCATTTTAGGTGACTTGGTACACTTTAACTCAATACCAAGTGGCGACTCCTATTTTTCATTCAAAATCCTTTTTAAACTATTATTTTGGCCCAAAATCGTCGCACTTTTTGAGTCCCATTTTTGACTCCACTTTCTAAGTTTAATCATTATTTCTAATCACATTGATGCAATATGTTAAATCCTCCCCAATTCATAGGTATTCCATGAGAAGAAGTATTCAGTACTCGAGTACAAGAATCCAAAATGAGGAGAATTCACAACTCAGGCCAGCCGCTCTCAAGTGTAAATCAACCAAATTTGAGAGTCTTACTCGACATACATATCTAATTCCCCTAGCAATAGTAATTAGTTCCACACTTAATAGGCCATCCTCAACAGTCAGAGAACCCTCTCTCGGCTTGAGCTCATTAAGAGTTCTGATACCATCTGTGACGACCCCCACCTTCTCTTAGGGCGTACCCCTAAGAGTTAGCGGATGGCCTGCCTGACTCTCGCCAGGGTTCATTCACTTACATTAACTTCAGATATAACGTTCACATTAAACATCCAAACATTCATTCTTAATACTCCTCCAACTAGTAAAAACAAAAGTTTTGTCCATTACAAGATACAAAAGTAAATCTTAACAGTGATATACACAATAATGGACCTCCCAAAATCATTCTAACTCAACTTGATCATTCTTCAAACTTCAACTTCTGTAAGGAAAACAAAACTAAAAGGTTGAGCTTACGCCCAGTGAGATTCTAAGAAAACGGGTGATCTTAAACACACAATTTCACTCGTTCAGTATTGTTACAGAAATAACCAATCAATTAATGACAAGATAATTCGTGAAATAATTCTCGACAAATAGTACAATCAATATCAAAGGATACAGTACTGATACAAACTCTAGAGATGGCTCCCGTCCGATTCCAGACGTAGCACTTAGCTCCATTTAGTAATTCATTACACCAATTTCTTGCGATCATTTCACACTCCACCAATCTCGTCCTTATATCCTCCAGAACAACAAACAATCTCCTATAATCATTAATCATTTCACCACTCCAATAGGCGCCTCAGTAAGGGGGTAATACTCGAGTATACCAAACATTTCAGTACCCAAAGTCTTCCAGCCTACTCGACCAAGCCCACTACTGGCTCGAATAGACTGTGCAATAGTGGGATTTGGGCCCAGTTCAACCGTTGTGATAAAGTACACAATCGGCTTACATTCATGCACAATTCCAGTAACAATTAGGCATTTACTGTTGGCCTTGGTCCCTTGCTTTTGATGTTTACAAAACAATGGATAATACTAATATCTCTTCAAGAAATACTTTCAGCTATGAAGCAAATCAGATTCAAAGATTAATCACATTTGAAAGGGACAAAGTATGCTGAAGCTGTCGGACGCTCAAGAAGTCAGGATCGGACGTCCGATAATCGTTGCGACACTTCGGAAGCAGAAAACCAGCCTACCGGACGTTCGAAAGAATTGAGGAAAAATTCCCATTTTTACATCATACCTTCGGACGCAGAAAACCAACCTACCGGACGTCCGAAAGAATTGAAGAAAATCTCTTAAGCTCACTGCCTGCTGTCGGACGCAAAAAACAGGACTATCGGACGTCCGATACTCCAACGGCTAGTTGACTCTTCAGCTACTTTCTATCCGTTGGAAGCATTAATGAGGCACTTTCTTAATCCTATATAAATAGTGGTTGGTCAGATACTTAAAACAACTTTTTGCACACTGAAGATACAAAAGATCTAGAGTGATTTTAGTGAGAAAATTCTCTTCAAAGAAGATTTGTAGTCTTAGTGGTGTGAGGTTCATTGTAAGCTTTTCATTTGTGAGTGAATACTTTATGAGTGTAGCTCTGTGAGGGTTATCCTGAGGGATAGTAAAACTTCCTGACTTGACCGAGTGGTGTTCGGGGCAAGGAGGAGGTGAACCTTCCTTTGTACGCAAGAGTGATTGTAATTCATCAATTTGAAGAAACTTATTTGAATTAATCTACAAGCTCAGGAGGAGTTGGGTAGTTAATTGGTTTGCAATTCTTTCCTTTCTATTTACGTATTGTTACGTTTGTGATCTATACATTGCTTATCTCTTCCACTTGGTTGTCTTCGATCCTTACATTTACCATTTCCACAATTCACTTAGGTCGAGTGCAGTAAAATATGCCTTCGCTTTTCAATAAAACAATAGCAATTGTCAATTTTCACTCTAAACAATTCAAATGTCAATAATCCAACAAGTATCAATCAACTAGGCACTTAACATTTATCATTCATTAAATATTCAATCATTACAAACAAATGTAGAACACTCACAATTAAAGGTTGATTAAGCTTCACTTTCTGGGTTAAACCCTTGATTACTCTCAATTCCTGAGATAAAATACAACTACAATCATTCAGGTATTCTTAATGTGAATTCTAATAAGTTTGTTTAGAGTTTTAGGATTCTCAAAACATAGTTCAACTAATCCAAGCAGCCTAGTACTCTTAAAACTTCTATTTGATTCACACTTTTAAGATTAGGAATTTTATGTGCAACCCCAAACATAAGTTCTAAAGTATAAGGAGAGAAGTTTTAAGCATCAAAATCTCACCAATTAAGTTTTAGATTACTAGAAACCAAGTTCTTTAGCTTATCAATCAAAATGCGAAATTCCAGCACGCTTGTCTTACATTTCTCTTCAAAATTCATCAAGTTTATCAACTAAAAAAAAGGGAAATATACACGTACACCAAAATTAAGGTCTTGTGAGGTGTTTAAGCTAAGATTAAACCATTTTCAATTCAAAACTTAAAGATTAAGGCTAGTGAACTTTTCATTTCTTCCCTTTAGGCTGAACCAGATTTTAGTTTGCTTGTTGTTAAAATTTGCTCAAATTCACCAGCTTTTCAAGTGTTAAAATCAATAGGATGTACATGAAAATAGGGACAAGATACTATAAAATGTTTTACTCGAGATTATAGCAAATTATCATGAAATTTTTGAAAATAACATGAGAGTTTCAGCCTCTCTCTCTCTCGGCCAGTAAAACAGATTTTCCGGCAATATTACTTCAAATTTTTCTGCAAAGTTTCCATCTTTTACTTGCCTAAAACACCAAACACACAAAATACATTCTATCCAACATGAAATAAAACAAATAACATGTAACTCCAGCAAATAATTCCACCAAGAAGCCACAATAATCTGTCATCAGCTAAACATAATCTTCCAGCAATTTGGCAGTTTAAATACGAAACTTTCTCCACAATTTCTTCATTTTTTCACTCCAACTCAACATGCAGAGGGTAGTTATCATGCTACGGTGTATATTAAGCAGCAATATGAAATTTACAGCCAAGGATTCGAAGGGAAAGCTAGATAAAGTTCTATTTCCCTCTCTCGGCCATGTTAGAAGAGCTTTAGCAGCAATTAGCTTTAAAGACAAGAAATTTCTCCAAGAATCTCTTCATTTCATACTCAAATATAACATGCATGTTAAGACCAATGTATTATGCAATGTATTAAGCCTTAATGTAGAAGTTTGGAACCAAAATTCGTAAAGGAAACTGGAAAATTCTTTATTTCTTTCTCTCGGCTGAAGCTGGGAAATGCTAGCAACGTTCTTTCAAAATTTCCAGCCCAATCTTCCAACTTTTCATGAGTTTTTCAGCTAAGCATCATATAAGACTTAAGTTAAACATAGTGTATGCATTCCTAACATCATTCTCCAAAGAAAACTCTGGTAACAAGCTGCAATTCCAGCTTCATCCTCTCGGTTATTACAGTTTTCCTTTCCAACACTTAGTCAATCACTAAACAGAATTTTCCCTCAGCTAAAACTCATTTTCCTAGCTAAAATTTAACATGCAGCTTAAGTATTCAATTATACCAGATAAGTAAGAGATTGTTGCAGCATTTTACCTCCATTTTCCTCACAATCCAAGCCGAAAAAGAAGAAAAAATGCAGGTAGACTCTTCCTTCTTCGATTCTTTATGATGAAATGCTCCAAGTTCCCCTTTTTCTCTACCTTACTCTCTTACTCACTCGGTTGTGGCTGGAAGGAAATAATGGAACCAGAGATGGTCCCTCACTCTAACTCTTTCTCACGGTTTTGTGTATGAAGAAGGAAGAAAGCTTCGTACTCTGTTTTCTCTCTTTTATTTGCTCCTGGTTGAGGTTATCTAAATAGCATAGACTTTATTCTCCTCTTCCGGTCTTAAATCAATAGATTTAGCTCTTAGGTTGCATGGTAGATTTATTTGAGTTCTAGGGTTAAATGGTCATTTGATATTAGTTTATTTACTTGCCAAGAAATTTTAATTTTTTTAATTTCATGTATTGTCTCAAAACTTTATCTTGTTCTAATTGGTATACCCCTATAAGAATTTTCATGCATTAATCTAAGGTATCTCCATACATTCAATTATACAAAGTCAGTTAAACATATAAATTGATTGATTATATGGTATATGCAATATCTTTGGTAATAAGTGAAGATAAAAATAAAATATATAATATTTATATATATATATATATTTATATATAATTTCTCGAGCTCTCACACAAGAGCTAGTTGAAGGTATCATCATTATATCTTTTTTTTTTGTTTTTTTAGTTTCTAGGGTTTCGTTTGTGCCACCCTTACTGTCCAAATTTGTGCAGTCCAATTCGTGACTTGTCTTGGTGTTTTCCTTCATCAATTGTGTCTTGTTTATTTGTCCAAATCTCTCCGAAGTTACCTTGATAGAAATGCTAGGGCTTTTGAATTTTTCTTGGCTGTCCGTGTTGTTTCCTTTGTTGTCCATGTCATGTTTCTTTGTCCAAATCGTGTTTTTGTCTTGTTTGTGTCTTGTTGTCGCATGTCTTGAAGTCTTGAGTTGTCTAGAGTCAAAACAAAAAAGAAATATCTTGTTGAACCTTTTTCTTATAGAATCTATGGCTGTTTTCCTTATTTTGGTTGTAGTCCGTGGCTGGTTGTTCTTGTTGCTTGGAAGTGTTCGAAGTTCTTGAAATTTCTAAACAAAAATCTTGAAGTTTCTTGAGCGAATTCTTGAAAATCTTGAAGTTCTTGGGTAGCATAATAGGGTTTCTTGAAAAAAAACTTGAACCAAAGTTCCAAAAAAAATCTTGAAATTCTTGAAAACCTAGTTCATCATCAAGAACTTGGTAGTGCGGCTGTCTTGTTGATCTTGTTTCTTGAAGTTAGGTGATCCAATTTGAAAAGAAAAGAAATAAAAAGAATTTGAGCAAAAAAAGAAAAAAAAAACGAGAAGAAGAATCACAATCGGATCATTAGCATTGAGTTACAAATAAGTAGCCAAATTAGATTTGTCAACCGAAAGCAACTTGGACTTTTTGTTTCCAAATTCTGGACGTCAAAGCTTTGTTGGGATTGGATACTTGTTTCCAGCTGCAAAATCTGAACACCTTGCCTCTTAGGATTGAAGCCAAAGAGCAATCGAACTTAGCTTTCAAGTTTCCAGCAACACATACATCGGGTAGAGTGTTTATTCTAAGTTCCATAAAATTTCAGCCGATTCTTGTGTCTTTGTTCCAGCTTTAAAACTGGTTTTTGCAGCCATATATAATCTGTCTTAAGTCTTTATTTTCCAGTTTTAATCGAGTTTGGTGGTCCAAAACATGTCCAAAACAATTTTGGATTACAAAGAGTCATAGTTTCCTTGTTCAAGCCCAATAGTTTCTAGATTCTTGCGTCAGTTTTGTCCAAGTAAACAGGTTTCGTAGTGTAATTTTCAAGCAATATATCGTGTCAAGTGTGTCCAATTTCTAGTCCAAATCTGCACCATTAACATCAAAATTCTGGTCGGATTTTGAGCTAATTGCATAGGGATTTGTCGAGTTCCATTAGAGTTCATCTTGCTCAAGTAAATCTGCAAATTTTCAGCTTTGTTGCATACCGTTTTTCCAGAATTCTTGAGGCCTAATTTCTACAAATTTCCAACACCTTTTGTCCGTATTCCACTCTTGTTTTTGCTTGAAAAAAAAATTTTCGACCATGCTAACCTTGTGAATATTACTTGATAAATGAAGTTTCATCTTAAGGATAGTTCTAAGTTATTCAAGGCAAGCAAGTAACATCCATTAGAGTTTAAGTGTAAGTCCATTGGAGTGGTTGAGTGCAAACACGAGTGTTGATTGTAAACACTAAGGGAGTGTGCGAGGCAAACATACATGTGTCTTTGCTTACTCTTTTGCAAGTTACCTTAACATGTCAAACAAAGGTGTACAAAGTTCCTCATACATTGAATGTGATTCTTCTATGGAGGACATGATAATGTTGCATGAAGGTATCAAGTCTTTTCGTAGGCGCCTTGACCGAATGGTGAACAAGGATATCAAGAGAAGGGGTTCTATACAATTTAATTCCAAGGTTCAATCTACCTCTTCAAAGTCAGCATATTCAAGAGGAAAGGAAGAGGTTCATTCGACAATAAAGTATGCAAATACATCATCCATAGGTGAAGGAGTTAGTAGAGTGTGGGAGACATATCAACAACTCCTCCAACAAAAGCTTGAGAAAGAGAAAGCCAAGCGTAGTTGTGACAGTGTAGACGTGAAACTTGAGAGTACAAGTGGGCATGAAATTTGTGGTCATCATAACAAGGCTGACCCGATGGCATGTGACTCAACTTGTAACCATTCGTGCTTCAATTTTTGGGCAAATTGCCTTCAAGAAAAGGGAATGATGCAGTATCTGGCTAGCAACGAAGCCATTCAAGTCGCTTGGAGGAAGTTTGATGTCACTTAGTTGTTTCACTTTAGTTGTTAGTTCGAAATAAGTTATAGTTTGTTAGTGTCATTATTAACTTAATTCCAGCAGTTTTAATTTATTAAATTGAGTTGTTACCTAATGGAATACATGGTTAAAAAGATCATGTTGACCATAGTAAACCATGGTTAGGATTTGTAAGCCACGTTGGTCGAGTTAAGAGTCAATTCTAGGTAGTTAAGGTTTAGTTAATTGAGTTCTAGTATGGTTAGGAGTAGTGAGTCTTGTAAAGGCTATAAAAGCCTTAGTTTTATGTTTTATATAACATTGCATAATTTTGAAAAAATTTTCAGGTTTCTTTCTTGTGAGAAAGAGCTCTTTCGGGCTCGTGAAAGTTACCTTGAACATCTTAGAGTTTGCCTAAGGTGTTTTGTTAACTTATCAATTAAGTATTCACCTTGATTGTGGCGTTGTTCTACCTATTCTAATCAATTTTGAGCTGTCCTTGATTGATTACGAATTCCATCCCTAAATGTTGATCCTTAATCTAGGTCCAGCGATTGTGGTTCACATTCTTGATTCGTCTTGACGTATCGAGAATCGTATCATTCCCCAAACTTCAACAATTAGTATCTTCATTGAAATTTCGTTCAGATAGATTCCCTTATCAAAACTAATGGTGAACTCGGTCAAATCGGGTGTGGGTAGCGATCCTTGAACATGTCCTAACTGTTTAAGAAACCTCTTTGGAATGTAGGCCATGATGCCTTGAATTCCTAATAATGGTATAAAATCTGATGACTTAGTGCGGAGAGCAGGTTTGAAATAGTCGATCCAATCTAAAACCCATCTAATCCTCTGATCTGGCAACGTCTTCAAGAAATCCAGGTATTCTAATGCACTTTTCGGCTGACTATTTCGATTGACTCTTTTGTGATGAGTCACTATCCAATTGTACCCAATCAAGGGTAAACTATCAGAAGTAGGTAATTGTCTATTAAAATGATAGCCCACATATGCAGAATCAAATTCGAACCATGAAAGAATTTTGTCCCTCCTTGGCAATTGGTACAAGTAACGAATATATCGGCCAATATGGTCGGCACTATGGAACACTGTCGATTCTTAATCCCCAAAAAAAGATCAAACATGAGCTTAGTGATCTTGAAAGCGATCTTCTTATCCCTTCGTGGAAATAAGTACGTCCCAGCCATGACGAGTGCATATACCCACGACCTTTTGCTCTCCCATATTATCTTAGATGTAAACGAAAAGTTTTCTAATTGCCTTTCGAACCCATCTCTTAGTGCAAATCTGTCAAATAAGAACTTTACATATATGCTCTGATCAGACCCTTGTACTATAGAATCTTTCAATCCAGTGACGTGACAAAACTCAGCCTTGCCGAAGGCAAACGAAAATATCACTACTGTGCCATGTACTGATAAGTTAAGAAGTCTAGTTTCCTCTTTAATTGTCACAGTCATTTCTCTGTTTCCTACTCTAAATGTCAAACAATTAGGATCCCATAATTGCATCAAAAGCTCTACCAAATAACCGTCTGATTCAATGTCCTCTCCAATCGGTCCTAGGTAAGATGCTACTTGATGAATTTTACTAGGTGAGAGAAGCATGGGCCACCTCCGAATCTCAATTGAAACTATCAACAATTATTTGATGTGTCAAGAATTGTCCATTTGAACCATAAAGTCCGAATCAAAGACCTTATCTACGGGCCTCACTTCTCTAGTTTTTGGCAAAAATTAAACGTGAAAATCCCATAGAGGTTTAGATACCCAGGGGAGAAAAGGTTGGCATAATCCTAAAAAATGGGATTCCCTAAATGGCATTCCCTCTAAGGTTAATGCATGGTGCCAGTTTATTAAAACAAATAAATATGTAATAACAGAAATTAAATATAACTTAAAGAAACCCTTTATATGTCGGAGTAGGTCTAAAAATGATGTGCAATTACTAGAACACTAATGCAATAAATTGTAATTTAAACGTGTAATAATCTATCTACTAAGGTAGGTTCTTAAAAGAGTACCATATTAGGAGTCTTATTTCTAAGGTTTATGAATGCAAGAGAAGAGAAAACAAAGAAAAATTATTGCAATTGATAAATAACACATAACATGTAGGACCAATTGTAGACACCAAATTTTTGGTGTAATTTCATTTACTGTTTATTTTTAGTTTTTTTATTTGTCGTGTTAGTTTTATTCGATTTTTAGTTTTTAGTTTATAGTTTTATTTTTATTTTTAAGTTTTTAGCATAGAATTTCTTGAAAAGAAAAAAAGGGAAAAAAAAAGAAAAAGGAAAAATGAATGAAAAAGGAAAAAAGGAAAAGGGAAAAATAGCAATTTTGTTTTTGTTTATCTATTTTAGTCATTTCTACTTAATTTATCTTTTATTTTTGTTTGGTTTATTTAGGGAAAAGAAAAGAAAAACAATGGAAAAGAAAAATGTGAAAAATTGAAAATGGCCACTTTTTTTAGTTATTTTAAATTGTGTTCAATTCTGTTATTTTGTTATTATTATTATTTATATTTTATTAATTTTTGTATTAATAGTTTTAAAAAAAAAAAAAAAAAAAAAAACACAGAAACGCGGCATGAAGCTGCGTTTTGTTGCAGCTTGCAAAAAAAGGTTGGGACGGCTCCTGAAGCTGCAAAATACAGAAAAAGGACAGAGGTTCTTAGGGTTGAACGGGGATATAAAAGCTAAAGAAAAAAGACAGCCGCAAAAAGGGAGAAAAAAAGAGAAGCAAAGGAAACCCACGGAGAAAAAGCCTAGAGAGTTTTCTGGGAAAGAGCTACGGGAGAAGGGTTTTGAGAGGAGAGAGCTAAGCAGGAACCAACGGGGGGAGATTCTGGAAAAACAAAAGCAAAAGAAAAGAAAAGAGGGGGAGAGTAAGAGAGGGAGACAGCGGCTAGGGGGGAAGGCTAGTGACGGCTGGGAAGGGTTTCTTTTGGACGGCACAACAGCCAAGGAAACTAAACAGGAGAGATAGCTGCGGGAGGGCTGATGAAGCAAGAAAGTGGCGGCTGGAAGATCGAAGGGACGGCTGGGAGAGTTTTGAGAGGAAAGAAAGGCGCAGCTTGGGAGAAGAAAAGAAAAACTCACGGAAGAGGAACCAGTGACTGCCAGGGGGGTGTGTGGCCGGATCTCCATACTTTCACTTACGGATTCTTTCATCAAGGTTGCAGCAGGTCTCGAGGATCTCCTGCGGAGCTCGATCATCTATCAAGACAGCGAACCATTCACCGTTTCTGATGCACGGTCTGGCCATTGCTTCGTCTCTTTCGTTGGTATGTTCTTTTCGTTTCGTGTCTTTCGTTGGCTTATCTGTTGGATGCTGAAGTTCTCTGGACGAATCTGAGTCATGCCCAAAATGCACGAAAGAATGTTGCTGTTTCATTATGGGTCATGGTTGATTGTGCTTTTAGTCAATTTCTAGCTGCGTTACCCAAATACATTTCTTTTGTTTTTACTCTCTGGTTCTCCCATTCATGTGTTTGTCGAGCATTTAATGGCTTGCTGGTGGTTTGGGGTAGGAATATTATATGCAAATCTGTTATTAATTATCAAGGGAAGTGGCGGCAAAGCTGCAACTGGAAAATGCAGAAATTCAGAAATTATGGTCATTTGATGCTTGCTAGATTTCTGTTTCGTATGAATTTCTGGAGCTTAAACGTAAACTTTTATGTTGAAAAGTTAAAAGAAAGCTTGGTTATCTTGTTACTTTGATCTATAGAGACATGAGTTGCATTTGAATGAAAGGAGATTGCATCTAGAACTTAGTCGCAGAAAATTCTGGGATGAAAATTGCAGCAGCGAATCCTGATTTGAAAATAACCTGGAATGAACCAGAGATTTCGTTTTTTTCCTTCCTTGGTCTAAGTCTTCCCTTTCACGCATAGTATCATGGTGATTGAGTGAAGGTCGTTGCTGGCTTCTTGTTTACAAAACTTGCATTTGAAAGCTTTTACGTTGCAGAAAGAAAATTCTGGAATGAATGTTGCAACAGAAATTTTGTTTCAGTCACTTGGCAGAATCCATATTGGTTTTGACTGATTTTTTTTTAGTTGCATCAAGAAAGCTGCGTTCCATCTTTACGTTTGCTGTCTCCCATGCTCCCCGCAGCAGTTCACCAAGACTGATTTAGGCATCTATCTTGCTAGTTTCAGTTTGACAGCATGAGTTAGGAAGAATGAACCAAGGCTGCTGGATTATTTTCTTTAGCATTTGAATGCTCTTGTTTTTCTGGGTTTTTGTGTTTCGAAGAGGGGGAAAAATGTTCGATCTCCTTATAGTTTCCTTGCCCATTTGGATTGCGTTCGTTTAGAGGCTTCATTGTTTTGCTGAAATCGCAACACTTCATGTAAAAATTGCAGCAGACTGCATTTCCTTGTTGCAAGAGGTTCCTACGTAGTTTTGCATGTCTTGCATGAAATTAATTTCCGGATTTATCACTTTGTCCCTCAAGTTTCTCCTTGTTCCACTATGACCCAACCAATTGAATAATTTCATCAATTTGGTCCTTGGTAATTTTAATTTGTGCAACTTCATTGCTTGTTTGATTCCAATTAGCCACCTTGCTTTATTTAAATTGCACTTCATGCATGAATTTAAGAGCTTTATGACTAAGTGAGCCTTGTTTTGCCCATTTCTTTTGATTTTTCTTAAATAAAGTGGTGCCATGACTTGTTTATTATTTTGGAGGGTAATTGAATAATTTCACTTCATTTGGACTCAATTCCAAGGGAGGTACACTCTATCCCTCATTTGCACTTCATTTGACCCTATGTGATCCAATGTGCTATGTGAATATGCATGTCTACTTCGCTTTCCTTACCTCCTTGCATGCATTTACTTACTTTTACTTTTATTTAAGTTTTATGGGGTATGTGTACACCTTTTGGCTTGTAATAGATAGGGCTCGGAGAGCATCTTGTCCATTTCCCTTTCCCCTTTTATGCTTTTATGGGGTATGCGTACACCTCTTGGCTTGTAATAGATAGGGCTCGGAGAGCATCTGGTCCACTTCCCCTTTCCCCTTGGTTGCTTGTTCTTGTTGCTACATGTTTAATGGCTTTATTAGGCTCTTGCATCTAGTCGAGCATGCTAAATGCTATGTGCTCTGTGTTTACGAGTATTTTGGCATGTCTACTTGCTTTCATAGCCATGAATGAATGGAATGGATGAATGTACGTTTCCGCTAGTCCAACGCTAGTCGGAATTCATAGAATGGGCTAGTCCAACGCTAGACCCTTAGGGATTTCCCCTCATTAGCATATCATTTGCTTGTTCACCACATATCATGCATTTTTCTTAGTTTTATCACTTGGCATGCTCCTCGAACCCCTTTCCCCTCACTTTAGGACTTGCATCTCATGCTAGTTAGGGTTCATTTGCGTGAAAGTCCCCTTCTGATGAGGGAAACGAGCGAGTGTGGCTACTCGATGGCCTTAGCACGCTAGTTTTGCCTTCTATCAAAAGGGAAAATTGAGTCACAATTTAGGTCTCCCCGTACCCGTCTTGCTTGCATTCCCTAGGCTCATGCATTCTCAATCCACTCTATCATCACACTTTCACTTTTGTCTCATTTGCACACATGCACCTTTTTATCACTTTCACCTGCACACGAACACTCTTTTATCTCCACTTGCACACGAACACTTTTTTATCTTCACTTGCACACGAGCATTTTTATCTTCACTCGCACACGAGTACTTTCATCTACATTCGCACACCTTCACTTATATCTTATTACTTTTATCATTTTTCTCACTTCACACAAACTCACACTTTCACATGGCATGCATTCCACTCATTTTTCACGTCATTTAGGTTTAGGTGTGACCTCTCCAAAAGGATCATTATTGGGCTTCACAATTAATGTGATTGGCACCACTCAACCTTTGAAGAGAAATTTCCCCCATGTCCCCCTAGGTCTAGGTTTTTGTATTCATATAGACATATCCAACACGCGATACATACCTTGGGTAGAAAAATTAGGAAAAATTGGTTTAAGTCACGCAACTAGCCTTGGCTAGGTCGAAGGGGTGCCTTGGATTTTTATCCTTGCCTTCCCCTTCGTCAAATGTGACCCCCGATCCCTCTTTTGGTTACGTAGACCCAAAAAGTTCTTTAAAAGGGTTTATTTACTTTTTTTCATTCAAAAACAAAAAATCATTTTTGGGTGACTTGGTACACCCTAACTCGATACCAAGTGGCGACTCCATTTTCATTAAAAAAACCCTTTTTGAACTTCACTTGGCCAAATCGTCGCATTCTTAAGTCCCATGGCCTTTTACTTTTCATTTCGCACACGTTCACATGTATATCACACACACACTCACACCACACACCACTCACATCATTTATTCAAAAAGTGGGGCGCGACAGTTGGCGACTCCACTGGGGACTTCCTAAGTGGGTCCAAGCATTTTGACTTAACCATTCGTTTCCTTTTTCTACCCTTTTTATGCATTGCATGTGGATATTAGGATTGCATTTTTCATTTTTAGGACCTTTTGTCTTATGTACGTAATCAAACCAATCCCTCGACTCACGATTGTATGTTTGAATGAATGTTTACTTGTTATCTCGCGCTTGCATTGCATTTGGGAGGTATGGGTCACCCTAGAGCCTCGCGTTGGTTCTTGACCCTTCCCCTCCAAACGAGCACTAGCATACGAGCATACGCTTTACTTCTTTTATCCCTTTTATTTTTCTTTAGTGGCTTGTCACGCCACTCCACCCTATTAGGATTAGGTGACTCACTTGGACATGTGATCACGACACGATGTGTGTGTAGCATGTTCCAATGGGTCACTCAATCTTCCGCTTTAAGCTTTAGGTTAATAGCCTTTAGCTTTTAGTCGAAAGTTGAGGATTTTTGATAGATTCACTCAAACACGTAGCCGTGACACGATGTGTGCGTAGCGGTGTTTGGGGAATCGCTCGAGCCACCGACAAAGAATCTTGGGATTGATGACCCTTGATTCCTAAGTCTGAAGGCTCGAGGACCTGAGCTTATCGAGTCTAGATGCATTAGCGAACCTCAACCTCATGCATCCATATTAGAATTGCCTAGGATAGAGTCGGCCTTATCCTGAGTTAGGGACACTATCCACGAGGGGAGGGGTCCAACCCCTTTCTCCCTTTATTGCTTTATTTCTTTGTATTGATTTCGTTGCTACAATGTGTTATGTGTATTTATCTGGCTGAACTAACTTTTCTTGGTTTTGTGTCCCCATTGCATTCACAAACCCTAGCAAATAAGAGGTCTGGCATGACCTTCTTTTAGAACCTACCCTCGTAGATAGGTTATTGCACGTTTGAAGATTTTGGTACTGCATTCATAGATTAATAATTGCATAGCATTCTAAGCCTACCTTGGCGTATAAAAGGTCCTCTTATGTCATGATTTCATTTCAAATTGCATGTTTTACTGCTTTAATAAACTGGCATCACACATAAACCCTAGAAAGGGAATGCCATTTAGGGGATCCCGCGTTAGGAATAAACCACCTTATGTCTCGGATACTTAATCCAGTGAGACTTGCACGCTTACATTTTGTACCATCCAAAGGGGTAGTGCACAAGGTAAGGTAGGATCCGATCATTTTCATAGAGTGATCTTTGGAATATGAGCATCTAATAATCACTTGTTGGCCATTTTATCAAATTGGTAAAAATCCCTTGCGAGAAGGACATTAATTTGAAGAAATTCACCAATATTTCCTCACTATTGAGACGATAAATAAATTGAGGCCAAAATTTGATTTTTAGAAGGTCATAGACTAATGCACCGCAATAATTTTGAAATAACCAATGGCCGGACATTTCAACCAATCCATTTTACCAATTCATTCAATAAACCATCAATTCAGTTGACCAATTTACCCTTTTTAGGGTCATCCGCTCGATTTTGAATAAATCGTCGATTCATTTGACCAATTTACCCTTTTTAGGGTCATCTGACCAATTTACCCTTTTTAGGGTCATTTGACCAATTTACCCTTTTTAGGGTCATCCGGTCGATTTTGAATAAATCGTCGATTCATTTGACCAATTTACCCTTTTTAGGGTCATTCGGCCGATTTTTGAATAAACCACTAATTCAATTTCGTTCATTTGGCCAATTTACCCATTTTTAGGGCAACCGAGCCGATTTTGAATAAATCAAGTTTCGTTCAATCTATTTGATCAATTTACCCTTTTTAGGGTGATCTGATTAAATTTTGGATAAATTAAATTTCATTCAATTCATTTGACATGTTTCCCTTTTTAGGGTAATCCGGTCGATTTTTAATAAATTGTCAATTTCATTTGACCAATTAGGATTTTAATGTCGAATTTCAAAATGGAAAACCTAGTCGATTTTGAGAAAAACATCCATTGCATCCAGCCGTTTGATCAGTTGAAATTTTGACCCGTGCTTCACTGAGAAAATTTGTCAATGAATTCCAATCTCTTCGATGGGAAGTTCGTCAAGGTCAAAACCCATGCGTTTTTGCAAATTCTTGAATCAATCAAAAATGATCAATACATTCGGATGTTGACCTCATTTTGACAATTGTCTTTCATCTCTCCAATTGATCAAATTTTTCAAAATTATTTTTCACTCAATCAATTGATCAGATCCATCAGGTATGGTATAGTGCCTACCCTAGAGGATTGCATTTTCATGCTAGGCCTACCCTTGGCACAAAAAGGGTTCCCCCCATAGGACATGCATACCGATTTTATATTCTTATTTACTAACTCAGGGTATTTTTCTTTTGTTTTCCCCCTCCCCTGCATTCATAAAAAAAAAATGCTTCAATAAGGTGAAAATATTTTTCTATAACTGATGATAATTTGGATCTAATAAAGTGTCAAAATTGCAAGTATTGTATGATTTTTGGGCAGATCCTACAATGAAAACATAAATGATTTATCTGGAAGCTCTACGCTAAAGCATCTGAAAGATTTTTTGTAATTATTTCCAAAAGAAAATTTTGTATATTTGATTTGTTAATACATTTTGTTCCAAAAGAAAAGGAGACAAGAAGTGTATATGTGGAGCTCTTTACAAGTTTCTCTCTTCTCATTTGTATCGTAATTGAACAGGAATTTTTGTTTCAAACTTTTTCAGCAATAAAATTTTTGGACAATTATTGTCTTGTGTATATGTACATTTCATTCTTTATTGAGCTCATTGGAGATTTCATGATGAATTTTAAGAAATAAGACTAAATTGGGATTTGTTTTCAACCTCCAGCCTGAAAATTCGCAAGTGTATGCTTTCTAAAATCCTTGTGTACACTAAATTGGTGATCTGAGCTACACAATAAGAGTGCTCAAGATTGAAAGAGGTCACTCAAGAAACCCAATGAGATACCTTTTCTCTTTCACTGTACAATTCATATTTTTGCCCACTTCATTTAACCCCGAAATAAAATCAGTCACATTGATTGATAAAATGCAAATTGGAGCGAACTTTGCTTAGAAAAAATGCCCATTGGTTTAACCAGATTCAATTCACATCTAAGTGAAAGCAAAAATGTGCATTATTCTTGTTTGTTTTGAAAATTTGGAATGATACTTCGAGCATTCTTTGCTCTACCTATACACATTTTATCATTTGCTCTCCCATTTGAGCCTTTGGAAGAATAATTTCGTTTCAAATAAGAGCCCTAATGATCACTACCCTATATTGGAAAATTTTCAAATATCAAAAAGGGAATGGATTTTCAATAACCATTTCGTTACTTTGGTTGTCATGAAGTGTAAGAATGATGCTTTGGCCATCATTTCTTCAATCTAAACACCATTTATCCCTTGTGTCCCCGTTTGAGCCAAAAATTTGTAGGTTCTTTTCAAGTGCACATATGATCGCACCCCACATTGGGGAAGGAGATTGGGAAATTTTGAAAAAGAAAAAAAGAAAAGGGAAAAGCAAAAATGCTAGAATAAAGAGGGAATCACAAGTTGAAGAAATTTGAGTCTATCTGGGCTTCAATTTTGAGAAAAGGGAAAAAGGAAGGGTTTTGTCCGACGAACCACTTATGGAGAGTCTTCCTCAGTCAATTAATTCAGATACATGCAAGAAATTTCGCATTAATGAAAGTTTCCTCTCAGAGTTATTGTAAGGAACAGAATGCAAGTCAGGCCATCTTCTTTTTCCAATCAAACATTCTATCCCTAGTTATCCCTTTTGAGCCATCAGAATAAAATACTTCATTTGGTAACCCCTGAGAATCGCAAACCCCACATTGGGGGCGAGTTTGAATTGAAAAGAAAATTTCAAGAAGTGAAAAGTGAAAAGCAACAAGATCAAAAACAAAAGAAGAAAAGAGAACCTCAGTTTAAAAAATAAATTGGGGGCAAATTTCAAAGAATGGCAAAAAGCCGAAAAGTCAAAAGAAGAAAGAAAATGAAAGTGAAAAGCCTCAATTGAGCATAAATTGGGGCAAATTCTGATTTAACCCTGAAATAGGGTTGACGCAACAATGCGATCTCAGATTTTTCAAACCGCTTTTGGAATCCGCTTTCAAGCCTTAACTTTTCTAAGCACCCCACCTGACCCCATTACAAAAGCCGAAAGCCCTGACTTCTGTTCTTTGCAATGGCCCTATCAAGAAAATTTCTGATGCCGGAAAATTTTAGCTGTATTCTGAATTGATTAGGTGTGAGGTTGACACTGCTCTTCATGTGAAACCCCGCGAGGGCATTTTTGAAAAAGGAAAAAGAGAGCGAATGCAAAAGAAAGATGCAAAAAGATTTGATGCTGTTGGGTGATGATAAAAAGTCAAACAAAGTCCAAGAATTTGGAGTCCAGATGAGGGCAATGTTGAAAAATGCGATCTTCGGTGCAATGTCCTTTGAAAATTATTTCTTTAGCTATCGTTTTCAAGCCAAATTACAAGCTAATAAAGTCCATCGTTGACTTATTCCTTCGTGACAATCCAAAGTGAGGATTATGCTCATAAAAATTCATCGATCACTCATGATCATAAGGGTATAACCAGATTTCACATGTTTAGCTATCATTTCTACCCAAAATTTTGCAAGCCCATGAAGCTTATACGTTGACTAAGTTTTCTTAAGAAATAAGGGTGACAAACTCTTTGCTTTCATTAAGATGTGACATTGAATGGATTACATACAATTGGGGCACAAAAAAAATGATGCAGATTCTGACCTCCCATTTCCTTAGCCATTTCAAAAATAAAATCACTTGATTGGTCCTGAAAAACGAGCCAACAAGGAATGGTGACCCATTACCCAAAGCATTGATGCAAAAGTGGGGAAGAAATCTTTGTAATTTGGCATTATTTTGCGAAATTCATCATGAAATTTTCTGTATGAGTTAAGCAAGACGTTCAATTTTCTTCACATTATACAGAAAACACAGTTTCTTACTTTGTTCAAATAAATGGAGAGGCATCCAAACCAATTGCTTGCAATCAAATGGGCCCTATGCTGGGGCAAAATTTTTATTTGAAAGATTTCACAAAATAAGCCCACACTGGGGCAAGTTTTTTATAGTCCATTTGAGGATTTCATCAAAGAGTCAAGCAAGACTTTCAAATCAATCACGCTGCCTTTTTTCTTGAAAATTTGAGTGCATGTAAGCCCCCTGTGCAGGTATTCACAGTTGAAGTCGACGAAAAGCATCTGGCGATGTGGAAGGCCGATGCCGAAGAAAGAGAAGAAAGAAGGGAAAAGGGCCCTACACTGAGGACAAATTATTTTTGGGAAAAAGATTCTCTCGAAAAATCAGAAAGGTCAAAAATCAAAAACTCAAGTTTAATTTCTTGCTTCTTGACAAATCAAATTCAATTTCTTGTTCACAAAAAGCACGTTGGGCCTGGACTTCGTGCCGCCAACTTCACTAGATCCCGTTGGGCCTGGATTTTGTGCCGCCAACTTCACAAGATCACGTTGGGCCTGGATTTCGTGCCGCCAACCTCACAAGATCACGTTGGGCCTGGACTCCGTGCCGCCAACCTCGCAAATGTCACGTTGGGCCTGGATCTTGTGCCGCCAACTTCATAAAAGTCATGTTGGGATTGGTTTTAATTCAACCACCGTTAGCATCGAGTCTATCTCACTAACGCGTGCGTTTCTATTCCACCGTTAGCATCGAGTCTATCTCACTAACGTGTGCGTTTTCATTTACCACCGTTAGCATCGAGTCTATCTCACTAACGTGCGTGTTTCATTCTACCGCCGTTAGCATCGAGTCTATCTCACTAACGTGCGTGTTTTCATTCTACCGCCGTTAGCATCGAGTCTATCTCACTAACGTGCGTGTTTCACTTCTACCGCTTAGCATCGAGTCTATCTCACTAACGTGCGTGTTTCATTCTACCGCCGTTAGCATCGAGTCTATCTCACTAACGTGTGTGTTTCATTTCTACCGCCGTTAGCATCGAGTCTATCTCACTAACGTGCGCGTTTTCATCCTACCGCCATTAGCATCGAGCCTAT